>NW_022639824.1:96462-99306 GCF_010583005.1 Odontomachus brunneus | reverse complement strand
GGAACCCCACGCCGTGGATTTGGCGTTGAAGTCCCAGGCCACCACCACCGGGTGAGGGGCGCATCTTCTGACAACCCCTGACACCCGGTCCAGGTGCTCCTCGTAGTCGGCTCTAGTCCATCTTGGGGGAGCGAAGAGGGCGACCACTACCAGGGCCCCCCATCTCACCGCCACCAGGAATTCCTCGGCTTCGATGAGCGTCGGCCGAGGAGATTCCTGGCAGCACCTCCAGTAAATGGCGGCCGAGCCCTCCGGTAGCCCGAAACAGCGAGAATTGTCGGTCGGGATCCGGTAGGGCTCGGACGCCACGCCCGGAGGCCTGCCCCGCGTTCGGCGAGCGAGTGCAGGAACAGGTCCTGGGCGATCCTGGTGTGGCCTAAGTTGGCCTGGAGGAGTTTAGTCGCCATTTGTGGGCGTCAAATTTACTTCCTCCAGGTCGACCATCTCAGTAATAGCGGGGGCTGCCTCCGCTCCCGTTCCACCTTTCTCCACCGTCGCCAGGGGAGTCTCCTCCATCTGCACCTCCATGAGAGACTCTGGGGCCTCGGGTGCAGATGGGCGAACCTCGTCTCTTTTTGGCTTCCTGGGCTCCCTTCTCTCTCTCGGGGGGGGGGTCCAATTGACCCAACCCAGATGGTCCGGCAACCTTTTCCCGGGGGGCCTAGGATCGCTGCTGGCTTCCTTCCTGGTGGGGTAGAGAGGAAGGCGAGGTTCGGGCTTTCCCCGCCCCTTTGTTCTTCCTCCCTATTCCCTTATTTTTCTGGAAGGCCAAGCAGGCCTCCCCTCCCAGCCTGTGGGCCACCTCTTTATCGGCCGTGGAGCACACCGGGCACGACAGGCGTCCGGTGCACTCCGCGGCTTGGTGACCCGGGCCGCCGCAGCGGTAGCATAAACCGGATCGGTTGATCTCGCTGCGGCAGTGCTGACGGACGTGCCCCTCTTCCAAGCAGCGGAAGCATTGCAGGGGTCTTGCCGCCAGCACCTCGGCCCGGGCCAGACCCCAACCGACCTGGATCCGGCCCGCCTCCGCGACCTTTTTGGCCACGGAGACCGGGCACTGGATCCAAGCGGTAGCTAGCCCGTTAGGGGCTCTCCTCAACCCCCCACCCCACCCCACGTCGGAGGGATCGCCTCCCGAGGAGCCAGCCACAGCCGCCGGTATTTCCGCGGCCGTGACCGAGTCCTCCAAATTATGGAGGCGAATCTCCGCCTTCTTCGAGGGGCGGTAAATCCTCACCCCCTCTGCTCCCGCAAACACCACCCTGAGTCTTTCGGCCAGGGCATTTGCGAGTTTATCGCCTTCCGAGCCGGAGACCTCGAGAATGAGAGCCCCGGCGATAGCTCTTTTACATCTGAGGTTGCTGATCCCCAACTCGGAGAGGGGAATTCTACTCCTGGCGGTGCGCATCACCTCGCTATACTGTCCTTCCGGGCAGGTGATGCACACCGCCGCCGACGTTGGCGCCTTCAAATGTGGGACACTTTTCCCTCCCGTTTTCCCAGCAGGGTCCGGGGAGGGTTTGCTATCCCCTGTCTTCTTCAAGGGGACCTGTGGGGAGGATTTTTTGCCCTCCGCCTTATTTCCCTTGGGTAGCTTGCCTTTGCCACCGCCAGGAGAGGAGGATTCCCCCCCCAGAGGCCGTCTGGGCATGTGTTGGCAGCGGCCTCCTCCCCGCTCTCCTGCCCACCACCTTGTTCCACCCCTCAGCCTGGGGCGGCTGAGCGGAGGAACGGGTTGAGACCGTCTCCTTGTCCTTCGCCTTCCCCGTCTCAGGAGTGGAGGTGGTCGCCCCTTGTTTTGGGCCCTCTTTCTGGGCCTCCAGACCACCCGTGTGACCCGAGTGGGCTCTCTCCCGGGTGTCGGAACGGGGAACACCCTGCGTAGGAGGGTCCTCCTGATTGAAACTCTCCCTACCTTCCCTCCCCTTCCTCTTCTTCTTCTTCTTTCTCTTGGCCGTATGGCCACTTGCCCCAGAGACCGCTCCAGGATTCCGGGTGGATTCGTCCCTCCCCCCTTCATCCGCCCACTCCCAGGGGAGGAAAGGCGATGCCTAACCTCCTTCTCGGTGACCGTACTCTCCCTCCCAACCCCCGTTGTCTCCGTGGAGCACGGGGTGGCAGGTGAGGGCGGCCCGACACCCATTCGCGCCAGGAGCCTAGGGAGTAGAGTCTCGAGGCACGCCTCTATCCCCCCCTCGATTGAAGGAGGGGAAGCGAGTTCCACCACTCTCGGGGGCTCGATGATGGCCGAGGCCCCCTTGAGCGGGGGCCTGATCACCGGGGGAATGGTCTCTCCCGGCTGCGGGCGGCAGGAGGGGTCTGGCGGGGGGGTCCGGGAGAGCGATGATAGTCCCCCTCATACTCTCCCCCTCCGATTCTGACTTGACAATAGCCGGCAGCGTCGCCAAGCTCCTCGACCTGGGCGCTGGGGGTTGAGGGCTAGGGGCCCTCGCCGCCGCTGTAGCTCGCTCCTCCTCCAGCTTCTTAACCTGAGCCTTCAGGTCCTCATTCTCGGACCTGAAGCTTGCGTTTTCGGCCCTAAGGTGCGTCAAGTCTCCCTTCAGCAGGCGGACCTCCTTCCTGAGGTCTTCCCATTCCGCCTCAGCCACCACGTGACCAGTTTGCTGCGATCGCTGGTTCAGTACCGTGGCAGCTGCAGAGATGAGTACCGAGGCGTTCCACAGCGCACCCACCGTAGTTCCATTAAGGTTGGAGCAGCTCTGGGCCACTTTCCGCAGCCTGGCCACCTGCTCCACCACCACGGCGCCTAAACCGGCCGAAGAGGTATCCCTGAACTCCTGAATGAGATCTGCTTCTTCGTATCGGGCCTTCCTCACCCTCGGA
>NW_022639824.1:93712-94341 GCF_010583005.1 Odontomachus brunneus | reverse complement strand
CGACTGTGGAAGTGGCGCACTAAACTATCAGAATATGAATTTGAAATCCAATATAAAAAAGGAACTCTTAATAATAATGCAGACGCTTTGTCGAGGAATCTTCCAATTGCCTCAAGCAATCCCCTTTCTATTCAAAAACCCTCTAACGAATACTCAAATGAATTTTTGTTTTCTTACCAAACTGCACCCAGCAAACCACGCTGTAGTGACACTCGCGATAGTTCGCGCCCCGCGATAAGACCCTTACCAAATGAACCATTGATCGAAGATCCAGATGACAATGCCTTACCTTCACCCCCCGTAAATACGGAACACGCATTCCCATTCCCTCCAACGATCACTCAAGATTCTCAAATTATAAATAATGAAGAACCTGCTATGGAAATAGTAATACCTTATAACGATAGTAATAGTGACACTAATAATGTACTTCAACCAGAAACTCGAAACATAGAATGGGACAATATATTTTCAAATTCAGAAGATGAACCAAGAAAGAAGACCAAGAAATAATAGATGAAACAGAAAGTAGCGACGACGAAGAAATTTTCGAATCAGATTCCGTACCAATCAATACCATACGACCACAACCACTCCTTAAAATTAACGAAACCCGCGAACCACTTCTT
>NW_022639824.1:92237-93702 GCF_010583005.1 Odontomachus brunneus | reverse complement strand
GGCGTCCCCTCCCATCCTTCTTTTTCCTCCTAAACATCAACCCCCACTCACCCTCCGAGGAGGAGGCCGTGTCCGGGAGCTCTTCTACAACCTCCATCTCGCGGTCAGAGGACGAGGCAGAGGAGTCGATCCTCCTCTTCTTGCCCTTCGCCGTGTGTGCAACCCTGTTTTTTGCCGTGCCAGAGCGGCTCGACGCCTCCGCCCGTGTGGAGGTTGTGGGTTCATCCTCCCTCCCCTCGTGGTCCGAGTCCTCTGACTCCGCCCCCCCGCGTAGCCTCAATAAATAGGCATAACGGGAGAATGCTCCCACTCCAGGGGGCCCTGACTGGGTTGATGGTGGCCCGGCCGAATCCCCTGTGCTCTCAGGGCCGTAGGTCGCCCCAAGATCTTTATCCCTAAGAGGGCCATTGAACGCCATCTCTAATTCCGCTGTGGCCTCGGCCGTCGGAATCCGTCCCGCTGCGCTGTTAGACGGCGCAGCTATGGGTATGTTCCGCCCACAAAGTATAGAGGCATACGCCTCCGCCTCCACCTCTCCCTCACCCTCCACTACGTCTGGTTTTTTTATATTGAGATTAGCCATTCTTGAGTTGCCAACCCCTTATGACCCGAAAGCGTACAGGGCGGGCTCTAAAATCGGGAGGAACTCGATACTCCCCAGCCGGTGCCCCCTTGGCTGGGGTCGGGCGATTTATACGCCCGGGGTTCGCCAGGTGCCCCGGGGTGGACTGCTAGTGACCGACTAACTTGCCGGCCATCCATCTCCTCGCCGCGGCGCAAAACTTGAGATTGTGGGGGTTTTTTATAGAGGTCCCCATCCTCGCAGCCCAGGCGGTTAAGCCAAGGCCCTCGTTCCTCCGGAGATCGTCATAGACATGACATAACGACCTCGGGGGTTTACGATGTGAGCACAGGTCCGACGTTGTTCGGACCACCGCTGTAGGGGTCCTGGCAAATGTCACGCCGACCCCTGAGGAACCCCGTGCGCAGCTGCCCACACGGGGAGACCATCACGGCCGGTCACGCCGCGAAATGCGGTCGTGACCAGGAGGAGTCGCAGGGTTGCCGGGGTGCGGCACCTTTCTACAGAATGTGGGGAGGGCCAATGTACCGGTCCCTGCGACTCCACCTCCCGTCCCGCCGGCCCGGAGGGAATCTCCGGATAGCTCCGACGGGATGGTCATCCCAGGGTGCGCGACCCCGACCTCGGAATATGTCCGAGCGGCCCGCGCACCCCTCCACCCCTCGGGTTGACGGAAACAACCGACGTGCAATCCCGGGTGTGGGTACCTCTCCTCACCCTACCCAGGCCGAGGCCCGAGTAGGAACGGTTCGAGGGTGTCCCACACTTTCGGCTGCCAGACCGGCGTGCAATGCCTACTCGTGTGGGACCCTCTCCTCCTCCGGGACGGGAGACTACCCGTCCCGGAGCGGAGGTTCCCCCTACCCCGAAACCCCCCCCCCC
>NW_022639824.1:87668-90794 GCF_010583005.1 Odontomachus brunneus | reverse complement strand
GACGGAACCCCATACGATAATGGTGCAAAAGAACACCAGCAAGCCGAACGTCTTCCAAAATACGAAAACATTAATTTAGAAAGAGCTAAAGTAAATGCTTTTGGCACCAAAGTTTTAATCTCACTCCCAATTAAAGTAGATAATCAAACAATTGTAGACTCGGACAATGTAAAAAAATTGTATTGAATCCCTCCTAGATGTAACGGGAGAAATAAACCTTAAATCATTCAGCATGCGTAAGACAGATCGTTTCGATGATATTCCCTGGAACTACATTCAAAGGCAATTCGTAAGACATTTCGAAGATAAAGACATTAATATAACAATCTGTAAAGGACTGATACAAATTCGCAGAGAAGAAAATAGACAAATGCTTATAGAAGAAAACCACTCGTCTGCGATAGGCGGACATAAGGGAGTTACGAAAACCTACAATAGATTAAAGACAAATTTCTCATGGCCCAACATGAAAAGAGATATCCAGAAATTTATTCAACAATGTAGGGAATGCCAATTAAAAAAATTAACACGAATCAAAATTAAGCAACCTATGATCATTACGGACACACCAGGAGCCGCAAAATTTTCGACAAAATCTCATTAGACATATTGGGACCTTTACCCGCAACTAATAAGGGAAACACACACATCCTGACAATCCAAGATTTACTCACAAAATATTCGGTAACAATTCCTCTGAAAGAATTAAATTTGTTGGCAATAGCCGATGCCTTCACTAAAGATTTCATTTGCATCTACGGAGCTCCCAAAGCTCTCTTAACTGACCAAGGTTCCAATTTCTTAACTTCCATAATGAGAAACCTCTCAAGAAAATTTGGCATTAAGCAATATAAAACCACAGCCTACCATCCTCAGTCTCAAGGCTCCATCGAAAGATCACACCATTCACTAATAGAGTACTTGAAAACACAAATTACAAAAGAAAACAATTGGGACGATTACTTAAGTCTAGCCATGTTCTCTTACAATACCAGCGTACACGAAAGCACCCAATACACCCCTTTCCAATTAATCTACGGACGAATACCTCGTTTTCCCTCATCACAGAAACCACTTGAAGAAAATTTAAAACCAACATACCAAAAATACTTTTTTGATTTATTCCAGCGCTTACAAGAAACCCAAGAAGAAGCTAGACAAAACCTAATCAAATCAAAGTAAAGAAATAAACATTACTACGATAAGCGCATTAACCCCGCGAATTTTAAGGAAGGAGATTTCGTATTCTTATTAAAAGAACCCGTTAAAGGAAAATTCCCAGACCAATATACAGGACTATACAAATTTTCAGAAATATTGCCAAACAATAATATCACTATACAATATGGAAGAAGAACACGCACAGTACACATGGACAAGTTAAAGTTTTCTCATATAGAACCAGGATGAACAAAACTAATCAACACCTCAGTTTCAGGGTGTTCCTGATTTTTCAGACCACAGCCCGTGGAGACCGTCCGCATTTCACCTAACGTCACCGAATCAAGGTGCTTACGGACGGAAAGCTTCAAACACATCTCCACAAACCTGCTTTTATGCAAATCTCATATTCTTAATAACTCAACTAGTACACTAACATTTTTTGAAAACTCAACATACCACTAAAAACTAAACCTCCTCTTAACTACGCTTCTATAATTCAAGATGAATAAGCTCGTTGAAATATTAGCACAATACCCTAGTATGATGAACGTAAAATGCGTCATACTAGCTGGATATAAATATCAAACCCAACCAGGGGCCCAATGTATAAAATGCTACATACGAAAATCTTGCCCACCCGGACTAAAATACGGGATATTTCATAGTTTTGCCCTTGGAGAAATAGAACAAGCCTATTGCTTGCTTTGTAATCGAGCCTATAGTACTCTGTCTTCCCTGTTTCCACAGATACAAACAAGTCTTCGACACACTCAACACTAAAGGATACCGAACAAATGAAATAACTTCCATGCTTTATAGTCATTTCACTAATCGTATTGTAAAATTCCACATTCCAGAATGTGCAGACCCAAAAGACCCGCACCCTACATCCACCCCCTCATAAAGGAATTTCCTGGCATCGAGAACGCCCGATGCACAACAGCTTTCGGTTATATAAGAAAAGGAGAATCACAGCATCCCTTATGCAGCGACTGCATGAATCGTTTAAATTTCCCTATCGAATACGGCCCTGCCTCTTGGCACAGAATAACTGAAGGAAACAATTTAATAATACCTTGCATCGGATGCAGCACTAGCACCGCGCGCACACAACCCATACGAGATTGTCAAAAATGTTATTTGGCATATATAGAAGCAATTACCGAAATCAGAATTCACATGGGAATAGATCCCGCAGACATAAGTAATTTTATTTATAATCACCAAACCGAGGAAATAATCGAACTGTCCATTTGGACAACTGAGCAACCACGAGAAATTAATATCCATCTGTTAGATAACGAAGACCCGTAAACCTCACAATTTTACATTATCACTTTACACACTATACTCAAACATATTACTATACTATAGATATAATCTAATTAAAGCTGTACCATTCTACTTACAATAATACGTTATTACAATACTATTTATATATCTATTCACGATTGTTATACACATAAGAAGACCCAATAACTCGACAATTGTAAAACGTCACTTCGACGTTAACGTCATTATATTCTATAAATTCTATGTATTCAATAATGAACAATATATAATATCCATATAATCGCTCGAGTTTTTCCTCATCTTCGGTGCAGGACGAGCGAAAATCTAGTCAATAGCTTACTAATCTACTGCTAATCCCCGACTGCAAGGGGCGTAATAATAATAATAATAATAATAATAAATATATATATAATAATAAAAAAAAATATATATAACTATATATTAGGACCTTAACTTAGCTTCCGCCCAAAAAATACTGAGAAAAAGCATTTATTGTAAAAAATTTATTTAAATTATTTCAATGAAAGTATTTTCCATCACTTTCTACAACTTTTTGCCATCTTTCTGGCAACTGGGCGATACCATCTCGATAAAACGATGTTTGTTTCGAAGCAATCCATTCGTCCACCCATTCTCGCACTTCTTCAACATTTCGGAAGCGTGTACCAC
>NW_022639824.1:77337-86686 GCF_010583005.1 Odontomachus brunneus | reverse complement strand
GACAATGCGGAAGGAGGGTGGAAGAGAAGGAAGCTGGACAGGCACGAGGAAGGCGGAGGGACTCAGGCATGTGAGGAATGTGGGGAAGTGGTACGGGAGAAGGCAAGTGAAGAGGAAGATAGCGGGAGTGAAGAGGAAGAAAGCGGAGAGGAAGACATGGAAGCGGAGTCGGAAGAGGAAGGAAGTAAGGGCTGGCCGGACCCGATGGACGAGCGCAAGAACCGGGAATTTGTGCTCGCCCGGGTGGATTTCGCCCGGAAAAGTGCCAGCCTCATCGAGGAATATACCACAAGGAGCAAGAGAATGAGCAAGACAGAAAGGACGACCATCAATGGGCACGGAAATGACCTGAGGAAGTACTGCGAGGACACCGCGAGGGTCTTTAAAAGTAGAACCGAGGCCTTGGAAAGAAGAATTGGCGAATGGGAAGATTGGTGGGAAAGAAGAAAGGATGCAAAGGATAGGAGGAAGGAGGAACTGAAGGAATGGGAAAGCAAAGGTAAGAAATGGGATATGGAGAGGAAGGAGTGGGCTGCCGAAAGGAAAGGCTGGGAAAGCAAAGAATGCAAATGGAAGGAAGAGAAGGAGTGGAATAAGGAAAAGAGGGGATGGATGAGGGAACGGGAGGAGGCGGCGAGCACAATCGTGGAGCTGTCCGCCGGGAGAAAGAAAAAGAACATGACGGATCGGGCCGTGTCTCCGTCCCCGGAGGCGCGGCCCGATCGGAAGGATAGGGCGACGTCTCCGCTGCGGGGCGCTGCGCCGGTATGTCAACGGGCGGTGGCCGCCGGGGCGCCGCCGGGTGGGGGTGGGGCCTTTCGTGGCCGCCGGGCCCGCCGCGGTTCCCTTGGGGGGTCGCGGCTGGGTGGTGGCGGCTGGCGGAGGCAGGAGCAGGAGCAGGAGGAAGTGGGGACCTGGGCCGGCCGATGAGGTAGGGCTGGACTCGGTGCGCCCGGCGATGCCGGGACTTTTGATGCCGCCGGTGCCGCCGACAACGGCGGCGATTAACCTGCGCCTGGAGGAAGGCGCGGGGAGCCTCACATATGCGGAGGCTCTCCGCAAAGTGAGGGAGCTCCCTTTTGGGGATGCTGGGGTTCGGCCGGCGTTTGTGAGGAGGGCCGCGAATGGCGGCCTCCTCTTGAGGCTGGCCGGCCTCGACAGGGAGGGAAGGAGCCGTTGAGCGGACGTCCTGGCAGATAGGATCAGGGCGTCGCTCCCAGGCGCCTTGGTTACAAGGCCGAGGAGGTGGGGAGAGATACGGCTCGTCGGCATCGACGAGTCGGTCCTCCCCGACGAAATATCCCGCACCCTCGCGGCCCGCGGACGTTGCGGGATTGGAGAGGTGCGGACCCTGTTAGGAGGGGCGGGAGGGGGTCGGCGTGGTCTGGGCGCGGCTCCCCCTCGATGCCGCGGCCATTGTGGCCAGGGAGGGATGGGTGGCGCTGGAGTGGGCGGGTGCGCGGGTTGAGATGCTCGCGGCCCGCCCGCTTCAGTGCCACAAGTGCTGGGGGCCCGGCCACATCCGGGCGGCCTGCTCCGCGTCTGTGGACCGGAGCGGCTTGTGTTACCGGTGTGGCCGGGCGGAGCACATCGCGCGGGACTGTGTCGAGGGTGTCTCCTGCGCGGTGTGCCGTGAAGAAGGCCGGGAGGCGGGCCACCGTATGGGGAGGCCCGCCTACCCCGTAAGGACGGAAGGAAGTGGCCCGCGGGCTTGGCCCACGGGGCACAAGAGGGGCCGACCGCCGAACGCGGGCGATACTGGCCTCCCTATGGGAGACGAGCCGACGGACCCTGGGATCCGGTAGGCGGAGAGGGCCCCGGTCTGACCACCTAGACCGGGGCCACGGCGCCGGCCGAACATCGGGCCGGCGTCGGGGGGGGGACGGAATCGGACGAGACATCGCCCCTACCAGTCCCCCCTCACCCCTACGGTTCGTTTGGGGGGTGTGCGGGGGCGCACCCTCCAATCATAGCGGCCCGGGAGGGAGGCGGCGCGGTGTTGGGTCGCACCGCGCCGTTGCTCAGGAGGAGCGCGACCGGGGGTGATTTATTACCCCTGGTCCGGGAGGGGTCCTCAAGACTGCGGAGGGCGGTCTGCGGAAGTTATACGCAAGTGGTCCCCGCGGGCCTTCTGATGACCGCTGAGAACGGACCCGCCAGGGGTTTTAGTGGGTAGGGCCCCGTCGAGTGTCTCGGCGGGGGAGGAGTCCCACATAACCCGCGGTCTCCCCCCGGATACCATGGGTATGCGTAAAGCATTTCCCCTGGCTTAAAAAGAAAAAAAAAATATTAAAAATCTACGCTTCCTGGTGATTCTGTCCGGAGGACGGGCAACACGGGCGCACGGGGACTGGTGATAGTCTGCAACGAGGAGCGCGCCAGTGATCCGTTATGGCAACGCCGGGGGGTCCACGCCCCTGGATCCGTTAGGCTAAGGTTCCTGTGCGCTTAGACCCCGTGTGCGATGAAGGCGTACCGAGGGGTGTGGCCGGAGCGGCCGATGGGCGTACCGCCGGGGGCGTTGGGTGTCGGTGTCCGGAACCTTGGGCGGGGGGGCGGACGCGGGTCGGTCCGGGGGAAACATTGGGGGGTACTCGCGTTGGGAAGGTTTGTCGCCTGGAGACGCGGGGGTGGGGAGGAGGGTTCACCGCCGGACGACCGAATGGGCCAGCAGATGCCCTCTTCAAACGCGGGGTACCCTGTACTAGAGCCCCGCCTCCTCTCGCACGTGCGGGTGGAGCTTGACTGTGTCCGGGGTGAAGCCGTGCCGCGTCGTGAGCGGCGTGACGCGGTGGTCTTGCTCCTGTAAAATACCTGGCATCTGCGAGGGCCGAAGGCTACCCCATGTTTCCGCTCCATGCTTGGCGCTGGGGTTGGGAGCAGGGAGGCTGCGGGTGGCCTGTACACCCGGGTAGCTGCCTACGAACTGGCTGCCTGTCCAAGTCGTCCCCCCCTGGGGGGAGCCACGTCGGGACAATGAGGTAGGGCTTACTAGAGGCTCCGCTACGAGCGACCTCGGTTTTGCCCAGCTAAGTTTACGGCGCCCCGCAGCGGTGGGTCGGGGCAATGAGGTGGGACATGCTGTTGTCACCCATATGGGTGACCTCGGCCTTGCCCAGCCGAGCCTACGACACTGCGGTGGGTCGGACAGACGAAAGTTCGAACTCGGTGGCTTCGGACACGGCGGAGTCTGCGAAGTCCCCTGACGGATGCTGCACGGACCCAGCCCAGGCATCATGACGGGGGACGGAGACCACGAGGTGGTGTCTCGGCCGTGGAGACAGCCACCAACACCCGCAATTGGGGTTAAAGAGGGAAGGGGTGTTACCGCCTGGGCAGTCTTCTGGGGTAGAGTGCACAGGGCGAAGGCACACGGGCCAGAGGCCGGAGAGTGGCCGATGGCTTAGGGTATGTGTTTGTTTGTGTGTGTGTGTGTTTCTGTGTAATAGCCAATCGTCACTCTGCGCCCGGGGCATGCCCTGCGCTCAGGGGGGCGTGTCCGTGTGGGTGGCGGACGTAAAGAATACCCCCAACGTATGGCCTGCGTGTCGTAAAAAGCGACTAAAAGGCCCTCATGGGTGGGTTGCTGCGCCCATGAGTATCAGGAGCCGGAAGGCTCCCCTCCTTCTCGCTTCAGAGAGGGAGGGGAGCCCAAAGGCGCCTACAGCAGGGGAGCGTACCGGATCCCTTATGCCAGTATGGTACCGGTATCTCGGGTGGGCAGCGGCGCCCGAGAGTTTCAGAGGAAGGCGAGCGCGTCCGGCTGTCCTTAGGACAGCCGGTGCGGGCAAACCGACCTCACCGCGGGGGCAGTCGGGTCCCTTATGCCAGTACGGCAACCGGCCTCCCGGGTGGGCAGCTGCGCCCGGGATTAGTAAGATCCTCGGTGAATACTTCACCGGGGATCCACAGCGGGGGCAGGGCGGGCTCCTGAGGCTCCGTGGAGCCAAACCGCCCTAGGGGGCGGCCCGAAAAGCCGCACGGGTTGGGGGGCCGCCGTCATGCCCCCCATTATTTACATGATGACAGACACAAACGAGAGGATCTCCGGCGGATCGGGTACGTCGGGCCGGCACGGGGGGGCTATGGTCCCAGACCCCCCCTGTCGTCAACAAATGATGGGCCGGACGGAAGTGTGGCTGCCGGCGCGCCGACGGCGGGCGCGGCGGTGGTTCGGGTGGCCGCCGAGGGGAGGGGAGACGTAGGGCGAGCGGTAGGAGAGAGAGAAACAGGAAAAAGGAGAAAATTGGACAAGGATGATGAAAGGATTGGGCCAGGATTTGAGGAGCAGAAGGAGGAAGAGAAGGACATAAGGAAGGAAAAGGAGGTGTGGCCTAAGGGCCGGAACTGGGGGAAATGCCAGGAATTTGTTTTACAAAGGATGGAATGGATAAGGGATTGTTCTGGAATGATAGATAACGTGTGTGAAAGAAGTAAGAGGATGAGTCGGACCGAAAAGGACAAGGTAGTGAATGGGAAAAATGAAATGAGGCGGTATTGCGAGGATGTGATAAAAGTATGCAACACAGTGCACAAATACTGGGAGTCAACAACAAAGAGGAAGGATCTGGAAAGGGATAGGACATTGAAGGGAAAAGATGAGGACTTGGCAAATCTGGAGAGGAATTTGGAGATGGAGAACAAGATGAGCAAAGGATGGGAAAAGTTGTATCTTAAAGAGGTGGAAAATAAGAAGGCAGAGATAGAGAGAGGGAAAGAAGATAGGAAAGATCGCCAGAGGGACAGAGATGCCTGGCAGAAAGAAAGAGATGCAATGGAAGATGAATTGCTCTTATGGAGAGCGGGAGGGAGGAAGGAAAAGGGAAAGGAAAAGGATAAGGACCGGAACGCGTCGCCGGCCCACATAGTACAGGTGGATCGGGCCGTGTCTCCGTTCCCGGAGGCGCGGCCCGATCGGAGGGACAGGGCGACGTCCCCGATGCGGGACGTCGCGCAGAGGCGTCGACCGGCGGTGGCTGCCGGGGCGCCGCCGAATGGGGAGGGGCCTTCCGTGCCCGCCGGGCCCGTCGCGGTCCCCTCGCGGGGTCGTGACTGGGTCGCGGTGGGTGGGGCGGGCGGAAGAAGAGGAGGGGGCCCTAAATGGGGAGAAAGGGGGGCACCGGGCTCGGGGCGCCTGGTGGTGCCCCGGGTGCCGACGGTGCAGCCGACGACAGCGGTAGTAGCGGTGCGCGTGGAGGGGGGTCTCTCGTACGCGGAGGCTATCCGCAGGGTGCAGGAGGTCCCCCTCCAGGGAGTGGGGGTCCGTCCGGCTTTCGTGAGGAGAACCGCGAATGGCGGCCTCCTCCTGGGGCTGGCGGGCCCAGACAGGGAGGAGAGAGACCGGAGGGCCGACGACCTGGCCGATAAGGTCAGGGCGGCGCTCCCTGGGGCCTCGGTAACGAGGCCCAGGAGGTATGGGGAGGTGCAACTCGTCGGTATTGACGAGTCGGTTCTCCCCGAGGAGATTATAGGAGCTTTTGCGGGCCAACGGAGATCCTAGTGGGCCCCATCCGGCGCGGCTGGGGGGGGGGTCGGGACAGCTTGGGCCCGTCTCCCCCTGGAGTCTGCCGTGATGGTGGCCAGGGAAGGAAGGGTGGCGCTGGGGTGGGCGGGTGTGCGGGTGGAAATGCTCGCAGCTCGCCCACTCCAGTGCCACAAGTGTTGGAGGCTCGGCCACATCCGGGCGGCCTGCTCCGCGTAAATCGAACGGAGTGGGCTCTGTTACCGGTGTGGCCGGGCGGGGCACATCGCGCGGGACTGCGCAGGGAGCGCGGCCTGCGCGGTGTGCTCTGAGGATGGCAGGGACTCGGGCCACCGGGTGGGTGGTTCCGAGTGCCCAATGGGGGGTGGTGCTCCGGCGGGCGGAAGACCGCCGGGGCATCGCAGGGGTCGACCGCCGAACGCGGCCGGCTCAGTTTGCCCCCCTACGGGAGGCGTGCCGGCGGACCCTGGGGAGTCACCTCGGGATCCGGCCGGCGGAGAGGGCCCCGGTCTGACCATCTAGACCGGGGCCACGGCGCCGGCCGAACATCTGGCCGGCGTCGATGGGGGCGGTGCCGGGCGGAACTCCGCCTCCACCGGTCCCCCCTCTCCCCTTGGGTCGCTTGGGGGGTGTGCGGGGGCGCACCCTCCAATCATAGCGGCCCGGGAGGGAGGCGGCGCGGTGTTGGGTCGCACCGCGCCGCTGCTCAAGAGGAGCGCGACCGGATGTGATTAATTACCCCCGGTCCGGGAGGGGTCCTCAGGACCGCGGAGGGGGGTCCGCGGAAGTTATACGCAAGTGGTCCCCGCGGGCCCCCTGATGACCGCTGAAAACGAACCCGCCAGGGGTTTTAGTGGGTAGGGCCCCCGCCGACTTTCTCGGCGGGGGAGGAGCCCCACATAACCCGCGATCTCCCCCCGGAAACCGTAGGTATGCGTAAAGCATTTCCCCTGGCTTAAAAAAAAAAAAGGGCTCAGGGGGGCGTGGGGGTTACTGGCTGGGATGAGCGTGCTCTCTCAGAGGGGGGGAATGAGGCACAGGAGCCTCATCCTCTATCAGGGTTCCTTTCTGGGTGCCGGATGGGTTGTTGGGTTCGCTGGGTCGTGGCGCCCGGCGGGTTCGCCCCCCGGTGCGTGCTGCGGCCCGGCGTGGCCGCTGCCTTGATCGGTGTCCTAGTGGGAAACCCCAACGCGAGAGACCCGCTGCGTCGCTGTCCCGTAAGTCCGGGATGTAGTTCCGGCTGGGGGAGCGGCAAAGCCGGTATCAAAGAGGGGCGGGTTGGTTGCGTGCAGGTGCGGTCGCGATCGTGCCCTCAAACAACCTCTCCCGCAACACCCGTGGGAAAAGGCACTGGAGTCACACTTTTCAGTGATTCATTCGGAGAACGGGATATCCGGGTGCACGGTGGCCGGTGATAGTCGGCAACGGGGGGCGTGCCGGTGATCCGCTATGGCAACGCTGGGGGTCCACGCCCCCTGATCTGTTAGGCTAAGGCCGCTGTGCACTTAAGCCCCGCTGCGATGAAGGTTTCACCAAGGGGTGTTACCTGAGCTATCGATGAAGCGTACCGCTGGGGGTGCCGGTGCCTGGAACTGCGGGTGGGAGAAGAGCGTAAAAGGCGTCCACTTCTTTTCCTCTTCATGCCGCCACCTTATCGTGGTGGAGGCGTACCGGCAATCCGATGAAGGCTCGGCGGCAGTACCTTTCGGTTTCGGCCGAAAGGGGGGCCCCTACCTGAGGATCGCTGGCGAACGGCGGCAACGGGGAAGGAAAACCCCCACAGAAAACCGGACCGCGGTGGGCTGCAGCCCCGCGGTTGCTAGAGAGGGACGTAAAACCCTCCACTGCAGGGGAGCCCGGCGACTTCCACAGGGCCGATGGGCCCAATCGCCGGTAGGGATAGGCGGCCCTGATTCCAATCGCCCGGCCGGCTGGGGCCGTTAGGTGGGTCTTGCTCCACCACCAGTCTTGGGGCGGGGTTGGGGGGACCTCCGCTCCGGGGCGGGTAGTTTCCCGCCTCGGGGGAGGAGAAGGTCCTAAATGAGTAGGCATTGCACGCCGGTCTGGCAGCTGAAAGTGTGGGACTCCTTCGATCCGTCCCTACTCGGGCCTCGGCCCGAGTAGGGTGGGGAGAGGAACCCACACCCGGGATTGCACGTCGGTAGCTTCCGACAACCCGGGGGGTGGAGGGGTGCGCGGGCCGCTCGGACATATTCCGAAGCCGGGGTCGCGCACCCTGAGAAGGCCATCCCGTCGGAGTTACCCGGAGGTCAACTCCGGGCCGGCGGGACGGGAGGTGAAGTCGCAGGGACCGGTACATTGGCCCTCCCCACATTAAGTGGTGAGGTACCGCACCCCGGCAACCCTGCGACTCCTCCTGGTCACGATCGCATTTGCGACGTGGCCGGCCGTGAGGGCCCCCCCGTATGGGCAACTGCGCACGGAAAGCATTAGGGGTCTGCGTGGTATTTGCCAGAAGCCCTACAGCGCAGGTCCGGCAATTGTCGGACCTGTTCATATCGTAAACCCCCGGAGGCCGTTATGTCATGTCTATGACGAACCTCTGGGGGAGCGAAGGCCTTGGCTTAAACGCCTGGGCCGCGAGGACGGGGAACTCTATAAAAAACCCCCCAATCCTAAATTTGGGAGCCGCGGCGATGGGGTGAGTGGCCGGCGGGTTAGTCGGTCGCGAGCGGTCCACCCCGGGGCATCTGGCGCACCCCGGGTGTATCTAGCCCGAACCCAGGCGTGGGGCTCCGCCTGGGGGGTACATACTTCCTCCAGTTTTTATGGCCTGCCCTGTAAGCCTTCGGGTGACAAGGGGCGGGCAACCACATATGATGTTACAAACAAATTTAAATAAAAGCGTCGTAGGAGGAGAGGAGGAGGAAATGGAAGCGTATGCCTCCCTCTCAGATGGGCGAAACACGCCCAACGCTGAGCCGACCACCAGCTCAGCCGGGAGGGAGAAGGCCTGCAGTGGCCTCCTGGAGGAGGCTGGGGCGATGAAGCGCCCCAATGAGAGTGTGGGATGCCGCAAGAGGTCATCGTCGGCCTCGTCGCGCCCCCGCAGCGATGGAGAAGGCGGCCTTGGCGCAGGGAGTGGCGACGGCGACATCAGCTTGCGGTCGGGCTCCCCAGCGCAGAACCCAAGGTTCGCAAAAAAGGATGGGCGAGGGCGGCCCGTCGTGCGTTCCCGCCCAGGGGACCACACAACGGTCGCTCTTGCGCACAGGAAAAGGGAGAAGGAGGAGCGCGACGCGATTGCGGACGTGGAACGGGTCAAAAACCCGGACATTCGTCTGCGGTCCAAAAGGGCCCTCCAAACCCAAGAACAGGAGAGGAGGATCCTCCGCGACCTGCGGTCAAAGCAGACCGCTGAAGTCTCGTCGATGGCCCTTCAGGCCGTCGACAAGGTGAAAATGGTCGCGGAGAGGTCGGGAAATTTGAAGGGAGCCTATAAGGGGGCCCTTGGGGACTCTGCGGCGAAGATGGCCGCATGCAGCCTCGCTCTAGCTCAGAGGACCGAGATAATTGATGGCTCTGAGCGGAGCGAGGCTGCAAGAAAGGAACAGGAGGCAGCCTCGGCCGAAATGAAGCGCCTACGAGTCGAGGGCGCTCTGCTTCGGCTCGAGGTCGGCCGCCTTAATGGCGAGCTGGAAAAGGCCCGAGCATCCGGCCCCTCCAGCTTACCAACGGCGATCTCCATAATGGAGATCGATGAGCAGGAGCTATAGAATATGGAGGTGGATCGGTGGACGGGTCACACTTCGCGGGACTCGTCCGCCGACCGAAAGAGGAAGAGGACGGAGAACGCTGAAGAGGAATCCCCGCTCCCCTCCCAGCCTATAAAAAAAAAAAAAAAAA
>NW_022639824.1:63774-77236 GCF_010583005.1 Odontomachus brunneus | reverse complement strand
CCCTCCCAGCCTAAAAAAAAAAAAAAAAAAAAGGGAAAAAAGAATGGAACGGCGCCTCTCGTCTACCTCCAGCGAGAACGAATCGACGGTTGAGGGAGGCGTCGGGTCCGCCCTGTCACTCCTCCCGACTCCCGAAGAAGAAAGGATCGGGAAGCAATGTCGGGAGGAGGTGGCGAGGGACATAGAAGAAGGAACTCTTCCCCAAAATGAGGCTCCCCCTCTCCGGGCCCGTAACGGTCCCGTTGAGGGGGAAGCTCGACCCCTCCCTGAGACAAAAACAAAGGGGAAAAAGAAGGCCACAGTGTTGGTGACGGCGGAAGTGGGGGCAATTCCCGCAGCCCGTCGAGCTGGTGGAGGGCGACCCCAGGGGGCCACGGGAGGAGGACCACTCCTCCCCTCGATTGACAATGCGCCCCCTGCGGTCGCGGGATTAAGTGGCGGGGAGCTAGAGGCCCTTGTAGTGGCCCTAGTTCTCCGCCTTATGGAGGCCATGTGGGCCGTCATTCAGGGGATCACGCCCGGGGGACAACCCGCATGGCCCCATAGTGGGAATAAAAAGGTGGGAGGGGGAGGGGAAGGGAGCCGCGCAGCGCGCCCCGACCCTCCCCCTTCGACCAAGACTTCCGCGAACTCTACCCCCGTCGGGCCAAACGGCCTGAGGTGGCGGAGGAGAGCAAGCGGAGGAAAAAGAAGAAGAAAAAGAGCGGCGCGGTCGACCCGTCACCCCAAGTGGGTAGGAGGGCCGCCCTTTGCAGGTGCGCCTGCACATGTGGAGGAACCAGGCCCCCCCAAGCCGGATAGCACAAGTGTGATCGGTGGAAGGAGCCGACCCTCCTTCCTTCGCCACCGAGCCCGAGATCACCTGGGCCCGAATGGTGGGGAGGAGGGAGAAAAAAAGAGAAGGGGGGCAAACAGGCCCCCCAACCCGCCCCCCAAAAGCCGGGCCTTCAGAAGGGTGCCGCGGCCAAGGGGGGCGTTAAGAAAAAGACGCGGGCCGAGGGAAGCGGGAGTAAACCCGCTCTCCCTAAGGCTCCTCGCACCGCCGCTGTCACGGTGAGCTGCCCTACGGGCAGCTACGCCGATGTTATGCGGCGGGCGAGGAGCCAGATAGATTTAGGCGAGTTGGGAATCGGGGATCTCAGGACAAGAAGGGCCGCTACAAGCGCACTGGTCCTCGAGATCCCTGGTCCCGAAGGGCAGGCCAGGGCGGATGCCCTGGCCAAAAGAATGTCGGCCCTCTTCACCGACAAGAAAGACGTGCTAATTGCGCGTCCCTTGAAGAGGGCCGACATCCGGGTCTGTGACCTGGACGACTCAGTCACCGCGGAAGATGTGATCTCCGCGGTGGCGGTCGCCGGGGATTGTGGGCCCGGTGAAATAAAGGCCGGGGAGATACGACCCGGAGCGGACCAAATGGGGACTATCTGGATTTAGTGTCCCCTTTCGGCCGCACGGAAGGTTGCGGGCGGGGGGCGACTCAAAGTTGGGTGGTCCTCCGTCCGCGTAGAGGCCCTGACGAAGCGCCCCCTCCAGTGCTTCAAATGCCTGGAGTGGGGCCATGTCAGGGCCTTATGCAAAAACAAGGCCGACCGCAGTGGTCATTGCTACCACTGCGGTTCGGCTGGCCACAGGGCCGCGGCGTGCGATGCACCGGCAACATGCCCGGTGTGTCGTGACGCCAAGCGGGCCTGTGGCCACAGAGTAGGAGGCCCCGCTTGCCAAATGGCAAAGCGGGGCAAGGGGGTAAAGAGTGGGAGGAGGAGGCGTAAAGCCTACAATATCCCTTCCCCCGGGAAGCAGATGGAGCCCCCCTCGAAAATTAGTGGGAGAGGCTTCATTTCCCGAGACCCCGGTCCCTCCGACGGACGCTACTCCTAAGGAGCAGAGAAAACCGCGGGGGGCCGGAGCCGGGAGAGTTGCCTCGCGGGAGAGGGGAAACCCGAACAAAGGTCCCCCTCCCGCGGGGAAGATAGGGGAGGGCCTGGAGGAGAGCGGAACTAAGCCGTAATGGCTACCCGCCTCCTCCAGGCGAAACTCAACCGCGCTCGCGGAGCCCAGGAACTGTTTATGCAGTCCCTCCGCGAGCGCGGTTGCGGATTGGGGATCGCCTCCGAGCCTCACTCCGTCCCCGGGAGTCACCCAGCCATAATGGGTGACGTTGCGGGGCGGAGTGGCAAGTGCTCGGTGGCGATCTATCGCGAAGAAAGGGAAACATCCCCCCAATCTCCCTGGTGGAGAGGGGGGAGGATACGTCGCGGTCGAGTGGGGGGCCATAGACGTTGTCGGGGTTTACGCCCCACCATCGTGGGACCTCGCTCACTTCGAGCACCTTTTGGACCGCCTGGGGGACCTCATGTCGAGGCGCCCCTACAGGCCGGTCCTGGTGGCCGGGGACCTAAATGCCAAATTGGCGTTGTGGGGGTCCTCGGTCAGGTGCCGAAGGGGCGAGGTCATGGAAGAATGGGTCGCGTCCCATGGCATCTGTGTTATAAACAGAGGCCCAAGGAGCACCTTCGTCGGGCCGCGGGGAAGATCTGTGATCGACGTCACATTAGCGTCTCCCTAGGCGGCCCGACTAATTCAGGATTGGCGGGTGGTGACCAGGGGGGAAAACTTCTCGGACCATCGTTACATCGTGGTCCGACTGGTCGCCATCCCCGAGGAGGTGCTCCGGAGACGCGGCCAGGGAGGCGCCCGACCACCAAGATGGGCCCTCCGTAAACTCGACCGCGACAGGTTGGCGGCCGCCTTAACGGCGGCCACATGGGCGGACCCGGACCCCACACCGGGACCCGGGCCGCCATTGAGGCTGAGGCGGCTGGGCTCGCGGGCGTGATGACAGCGGCGTGTAATGCCGCCATGTTCCGATCCCGGCCGCATCCCCGCCGGTCCGTGTACTGGTGGTCGGCGGAGATCGCCGAACTTCGGCGCTCCGCTGGCCAAGCCAGGCGCGAAATGGACCGGCGGGGAAGGAATAGTACGGGCGGGATGGCCGCCGAGAGGGCGTACCGCGAAAAGCGTGGCGCCCTCAAGGCGGCCATCATTACGGCCAAGGCCCGTGCCTGGGATGACTTGGTCTCCACCATCGACAGGGACCCGTGGGGGCGCCCATATCACATCGTGATGAGGCGTTTGCGCAACTGGGCGCCCCTGCCAACGGCGTCCCTGGACCCCGACTTTTTCGACGAAGTGGTGGGGGCCCTCTTTCCATGGGGGAAAGCTTGCATTCCTCCCTATGAGGGCCCACCATAGGACGAGGAGGAAGAGTCGGTCGGGGTCACCGAGGTGGAGATAGATAGGGCCGTCAGAAGGTTTGGCGCCAAGAAAAGGGCGCCGGGCCCTGACGGCATCCCAGGCACAGTGTGGGCCTTGGCGATGAAGCAGGTGGAGGTGAAGAGTCGCACAATGCGGCTCTTCACCTCTTTTTATAGGACCGGGGTGTTCCCCAGCCCCTGGAAGAGGGCCAATCTGGTTCTCTTCCGAGAAGGGGGCAAGCCGGAGGACAGCCCTTCCGCTTATAGGCCGATATGCCTATTGGACGAGGCGGGCAAACTATTGGAAAGAATAATACACGCCCGCCTCGTCCGGCACCTATCCCGGGGTAGTCCAAAGCTCAGTGAGGAGCAATATGGCTTCCGGGAGGGACGGTCAAGCGTGGACACGATTTTATGCGTCCGGTCCCTCTCGGAGGCCGTCGTGAGAAGGGGTGGAGTTGTGTTGGCGGTGTCCTTGGACATCGCCAACGCATTCAACTCCCTCCCTTGGGACCTGGTGGAGGCGGGTCTGGCCTATTTCAGGGTCCCCCCTACCTGGTCGCAATTATTAGGGACTACTTCCGGGATAGAAAACTAGAGTTCCGTAACAAAGCGGAACTCCTGTGCGGAAGGGTGGTCTACCGCGGTGTTTTTCAGGGGTCCGTACTAGGACCCCTACTATGGAACATCGCGTACGACCAAGTTTTCCGCCTTGCCCTCCCCCCCGGCTGCAGCGTCGTCTGCTACGGAGACGACACGATGGTGCTGGCCGGGGGCAGGGGCTGGCGGAGCGCCCTGCAGAAGGGACGACTGGCGGTAGACCAGGTGGTAGGCTCCCTGAACGGGATGGGCCTGAAGGTGGCTCCCCTCAAGTCGGAACTCATGTTCATACATGATGGCTCCAGGAGGAGGGGACCACCTGGGGCCCGAGTCCGGATAGACGATGTCTCCGTGAAGACGGGTCCCACAATCAAATATTTGGGACTCGTCTTGGATGGTAAATGGGGGTTCAGAAGCACTTTGAGCTTCTGGCCCCCAAGTTGGGCAGGGTGGCCAATATGTTGGGTGGCCTCCTGCCCAATCTCGGCGGCCCTAAAAGGAAGGCAAGGCGGCTGTATGCCGGTGTCGTCCAGTCCATGGCTCTATATGGGGCCCCGGTCTGGGCGAATGCGATGGCGACCAACCAGCGCATAATTGCGCTGGCTCACCGCGCTCAGCGGTGGGTCGCCATTCGCCTCGCCCGGGCCTATAGGACGACGTTGCATATGGCCGCCACGGCCCTGGCCGGTCTCCCCCCGCAGGAGCTCCTTGCACAAATGCACGCCGAGACCTATCGGCGTGTCAATGAGCTCCGTGCCGGAGGAGACCTTGAACATCTGGCCAGGGCCATAGGTGCAGCAAAATTGCAGGCCCGTCAACGCCTACTCCTAAGGTGGAGCATTCACCTGGAGGAGGCAACGGGCCACTCAGGAACGAGGGTCGCCGAGGCCATCCGGCCCTGTCTACAAGAATGGGTAGACAGGGTCCGCGGAGAGCTGTCCTTCCGTCGTCACGCAGGTACTCACTGGACATGGATGCTTCGGTGAGTACCTGCACAGGATTGGTAGGGAGCCTAACTCCCGCTGCCACCACTGTGGCGCTGAGGTGGCGCAACACACCCTGGAGTAATGTCCCTTCGGGGATGTTGAGCGCCGAGTCCTGATTGATGTGGTGGGAGCGGACCTCTCTCCCCCGGTCCTCATAAGGGCCATGCTTGGGGGAAACGAGGGCTGGTCTACCGTCACCTCCTTTTGTAACGCAGTCGTGTCACAGAAGAAGGAGTCGGAGAGGGTGCGGCGGGGTGAAACCGCCGCCCTCCGGGATGGAGCGAAGCGCCGCAGAAGGAGAGCGGCGCCTCGCCTGCCCGCGCATCAGCGCGGGGTCGAAGGACGGCGCACTCGCGGGCGGGGAGGGGACGCCACCGCTGGCGTCCCCTTCCCCGGGGTACCTGCGCGTGCGCCGCAGTTCCCTACATTACCGCCGGGCCCTTCTGACCAACGGAGAGCCCGGCGAGGGGGAGACAGACGGCGCCTGGTCGGGCGGGGGAGACGCGCAGCAAGGCGCGCCTCCCCCCCCCGTGACAAAAAGTAAGACCAGGCGCCTCCGGGAGGGGGCAGGGCGCCCGGTTCGCAAGGGCGGACTCTTAGGCCGCCCACCCCCCTCCCAGTGCCAGGAGGCTCCTGACCGGGAGGGACGGAGGGGAACACTTAGACCCCTCTGCCCGAGCAACCTCGGTCGGGTGCGTAGGGGCGGGCCGGGTCCGGACGGGACCGGACCCGGCCAATAGCGCCCCTACAGGTGAGGTGTGACCGGACGGGGGGGGCCACGTCCGGTCATGGAGGATAGGAACAGCGCGCCGAGAGGGAATTATCCCTCCCGGCCCGGGAAGGGGGCGGGGTTTAGGTTTTTCCCCGCCCCGCGGCTGAGGGCGTCCCGGAAGTAATGCGCAAGCGGTTCCCGGGACGCCCTCGCAACAGCCGCATGGGGCCCAGCAGAGCTTTTAATGGATAGGCCCCCTCCGGCCGTTAGTCCCACACTACCCCTGGGAAAGTCCCGATTTCCCGGGGATGTGCGTAATGCATTTCCTCTGCCTAAAAAAAAAAAAAAAAAGTATTAAAAATCTAGAATAAGTCACGCTAATACTATTTGGTTGACAGGAGTCAGCAACAACATGCTACTCATCGGCATCTTGCTGGTGACTCTCTCGCCTACTAATTCCTTATTGGGATATGATTGCGGAGGTCGACACCTCAACATAACATCTGTTTCGCTCCTCAATTCAGGGGACTGCAACTTGGACATTAAAACAACCAACGACACGAACGTCTACGTCCAACTACTCCAATTATCAGAATACAACTACGCCGAGGTTACCCAGTGCAAAATCGAGGTGCAGCGCCATATTTATTATTGTGGAATGCATTCCCATATATCCATCGTAAGAGGCGGATACTCCAGCTACATGGACGATATAGGACGAAATCGTTGCCTGCAGATGCATGAGACCGGAGCAGCCAATATCGGTCTCAATCGCGTCGATAAGCTCCTAATTAATACAACCAACGTCCGTAACTTGATAATGGCAGGAACCCTAACTGCCGACAATAAATGTACCAGAGGAACATATAATGACCCTTACGGCGACTGGGATAACGTTGTCGGCCATTGCAAAAATTACACTAAAATTGTCGTATGTACCCGTACATCTAAACAGTGGAAAAATCCACTTAAAATCTGGAACAACCTGCGAATTAAAAGAAAGACGATGCGTCGACCCTGATGATGGCTACACATTTTGGAACACCGTACCAGTAACAACGTGCGACTTCCATGCCTACGATGTCTTATATGAAGGATTTGCGAAAAAAATCAGAGACGACACCACACGACTAAATTCTCCCGTCGTCTATTTACTCATCACTCAAGACATCACCTTCGCTCTCATGGTAACAAAGGAGATTCCACTTTGCGGCTATGCACTGCAACGTACAGAACATCCGAAATTATTCATCGTGGAAACAACAAAAGGAAACGAACCAAAACACCGAAACGACATCTCGGTAGACAACCTCGACAACTTTAGCTACGTGAATTTAAAATTTGTCTACACAGAAAAACATATGCGCACCCAGATGACGAACATGTATCAGAACATAATTAAGCAGCGATGTGAGCTCGAGAAGAAAGTCATCGAAAATATTCTGTCTCTAGCGACTCTTCTACCTGACGAGTTTGTCTATAGACTTATGAAAGGACCCGGTTACATGGCGGTGAGCGCAAAAGAAGCCATGCACGTTGTCCAATGCATTCCTGTCGAAGTCACCGTGCGACGCACCAAGGAGTGCTACATAGAACTTCCTATTAGCTTACGAAATGCTTCCTTATACCTTACTCTGTAACGTCCAAGCCTCCAAAAACTTCAAAACTTTCGCGCCACTACAATATTAAAAGGCCACAGTAGCCATTGGCCGATTTGTGCTAGCTGAGATATAGCATAAGTAATATTTTATGTAAAACTTCATGTTAACAGCGACTTTATTAATTCAGTTGTTAGAAAAGGCCGAGACTATATCATAAAACATTGACAGCTCAAGTAAAAGCATTTTAGCGTGATGAAAATGTTATCAATATTAATAAAGAAATTATAGAGGCCATACGTAACAACGGAATTATTAATGTAATTAGAATAATATAGAATATTTGCGTAGCGAACTCGCTTGGACATGAGCAAACGCATTCAGCGTGACATCATCGCGTCGCTATGCATCACGCCACCATGCATCACGTCATCCAGCCACCTGCACGCATTACCGAGAAGCTGAAGAGCAGTGGAATCCCTTTGGAAAAGACTCTGGAACTCGGCGCTGCAGCCCGACCGCCATCGAAAGCCGCCGGAACCGAGCAAAGCAGACAGCGGAGCCCTATAAAAGCCGTGCTCCCAAAGCGTCCGGCGCAGTTATTCCGCAAATTTTTCGGCAGTCCGCTGTTCGCAGCAGTTTTTCATAATTTTTCGACGCAGTGCAATTCGTCATTTTCAGCAGTCTTTACGCTGCTCACATACACATATACACATAATTTTTACACTTCAACCTTTGTATTAATTCTTCTCGCCGACCCGTTGCTACGAAGCATTTCTTCGGGAGATTATACACACAAATACACAAGTTAATTACTTTACATCGGGAACGACTCCGAGTTATTCAACTTCCACATCGCCCATCGCCTGCTACTTTAAGGCAACCGTCCGGGCTCTTCCACTGACAGCCAGCTAACACCGTGAGCCCATTGCGAGCGTGTCCTGGCGAGTTACAATAAGATCGACATACTACTGCCATAAAATAATTGTAAGTCTACCAAGTACTAGCGTCATCATCATACTAGCGTCTCGAACATTCACACTATAAGATATAAAAGATTTATTACTGCCAACACAAATTATATTTTATCTTTTGTTTTACCATTGTTATAATTACTTGGCACCACGTAGCCCACAACCATTTAATAAACCAGAATCACTTTAGCATAAATATCTGTCTCAACACCTCTTTAGTAATTGCTCTCGTGTCCCATATCAAGTTACATCATATCCTCCTTAAGGGTGATTTCGCTACTTTTTATCCAGTATTACCTCACGCTTTTCCTTTGGTCTCTCGGCTTCTCAGGCAGAACTGTCTGTAGAAAGCCTATTACACACACATTCCTGCAGAGCTGCGGCGCCTTAGGCGGCACTATAGTTGCACTATATTACTAGGTAACATAAATCGCTCCTGGTCGCTTTCTGCTTTTTAAGATCGAGCTCTGATAGTCCATGGTAGTAAACTACACCGTACTCCAGGACTTAATTAAGATACAGCGATTTGTGGAGTAACGCGTGAAGATTTCCTGACTAGCGAGTCGGTCGAGATCCGAACGAGACTCCAACAGGCCCTTGCGAGTAGGACCTTAGTAGTTAAGAATAGAGAGACTTGAAATACCTTTCTGCTTTATACCAAATATTACCTACCTGAAATCACTCTTATGGAATTCGTTTATTGAAATCAATTAAAGACACAGATTTAAATTTCATTTAAATAAATAGATGCCGAGACGAAGCGGCAGAAAATATAGAGAGCGTCTACAAAGGTGGTTTGCTCGTACTACAGAACAAGGCGTACCCGTATCCATAACACCCAGCTCGCCGAACCCTACAGAAAGAGGGTACTTTGTAATTAATTCAGGAAACTATTTTATCGAAATTCGCGCGTCATTAAGACCACTCCCACCGAGGCCTGTCGCGCCTACATTACAAACGATTGCGGAAGCACCCAAATATACAGAATTAAAACCGAGAGATCAAGAAGTTCCGGTATCCAAAATAAAATCTGAAAAGGATTTAACTAGTAGAGAGCAAGCTGTGGTACAAGCGTTAATGAATGAATGTACTCACTAATGACCAATAAAATTCAGTAAACTACATTTCTCGCATATAACTCTTTGACAGAATAACAATTAATTAATCCATCGACCCTTATTTTCCCTAGTCCGGGTACAACAGTCCCTTCCCACTTCATAATTCCAATTCTTTATTTTTCTGTCTGGTTGATGACATTTTGCACATTACAATTTCTTTTCAATAAATCGACTATTACGTAAAGTCTTCGGAATTCAATTCATACATTCTTAGTGTCATGTCAAATAATTTTATTCTTCATACTTTAAAAGCGTAACATAAAAACACGTCACTTTTACACTAATTCATTACATGAATAAATTACTTCCTCTCGATGCACGGTTCTCTACCAGCCCAGGCTATTGTTGGTGTATGCAGGCAGGCCTAAAACAAAAACGAGAACATAACGTTTTTTGTGTCTGAGTGGTCACGAGGGACGTTACACGGTTTGTGAAATAAAATCCGATAAAGAATTAACTAATAGCGAGCAAGCTGTGGTACACGCATTAATGGATGTACTCACTAACAATCAATAAAATTTAGTAAACTACATTTTTCTCGTACAATTCCTTGATAAAATAACCGTTGACAAATTCATTAACCCTTACTTTCCCTAGCCCGCGTACGATATCCCCTTACCCCATCGCAATTCAATTTCTTTATTTTTGTCCAATTGATAACATTTTGCGTATTATGGTTATTATAAGGTAATCAGGACATTTGGGTTTTATACAATAAATCAATTGCTACATGAAATTTCCAGTATTCAATCTATGCATTCTCGTCGTCGTATTAAATAATTTTGTTCTTTATACAATAAAAGCTTAACATAAAATCACGTCACTTTTCCACTATTTTACAACATAAATAGATAGACGTGAATCGTTTTTTATTATCACAAAAACTGACGAAATTACCTCCTGCATGTATTTTAAAAAGCCTGTACTTTCTGTTCGTTTGTGGTACAAACGATTTGAAAAATGGTACAAACAGATGCTATTCGTGCTCTTCCGAAATAGATAACTTCTTCTCGATGCACAGTTCTCTACCAGCCTAGGTTATTGTCGGTGTATGCAGGCAGACCTAAAACAAAAAGAGATCATAACATTTCTTGTGTCTGAGTGGTCACGAAAGACGTTACACTATCGCGTTCCTGGAATTTTTCCAACGATGCTAATGTGGGCTCGACGATGCGTCGCTCGTACCAATCCTCTAAGTTGTATGTGGAAAGAGTTCACAATTTTTCATAGCGATGCTCTTTACCGCACGTTTTTTACCCTCGACGAACTCACCGTTAAATGCAGTGTTTATTTTCACGTTTACGTGTCTCTCCATTGCATCCCGTATGCGCTCGAGCACCATATTCTTTGCATCCTCGGGAAATTGGCGAGGTTCGATGTGGTTCGCGTTGATGACAATTCCGGTTAGTATGCGGTTATCGAACGCGGTATCGACCTCGCGCCAAACGAGTCCTGCACCCGCGTGAACGAAACGTGTGCGCAACGTATTTTTTAAACTGTTACGTCCTAACGGACTCACCACGCCACAAAAATTTTTATTTTTTTTGCATGACTTGTCCTAATCGAAAGAGACAGCTTCGAGGATCATGAATCCGTCATTAGTTTGTCATTTGCACGCTTAGTTTAAGCGTTATTAAATTGTTAATTAAGCACTTTGTCTCAATCAAAAGAGATAGGCTTGTGGATCATGAATCAGCCATTTGTTTTTCATTTGCACGCTTAGTTTAAGCGTTATTAAATTGTTAATTAAGCATTTTGTCTTAATCAAAAGGGACATACTTAAGGATCATGAATCCGCCATTTGGTTTTCATTTGCACGCTTAGTTTAGGCGTTATCAAATTGTTAATTAAGCACCTTGCCTAATCGAAAGGGACAGACTTAGGAATCATGAATCCACCATTTGTTTTCATTTGCACGTTTAATTTAGACGCTATCCATTTGTTATTTAAGGACGTCGGAAGAACATGACCCAGGGACCTTGATTCCGCCATTAATTTTTCAATTGCATGCTTAGTTTAGGAATTATTAATTTGTTAATCAAGCATCTCGCTTTGGGCAGATTCAAGGGCTATGAATCCGCCATTGGTTTATTATTTGCTCGTTTAGTATTGTTATTAACAAATTGTTAATTACGCATTTTGTTTTGTTCATAAAAGACGGCCCTCAAGATTATGTATTCGCCATTAAAGTTCCGATCGCGTGTCAATTGTTTAGGATTTTAATTGTTAAGTTGAAAATCGTTATTGTTATACTATTAAGCACATCGTCGCATGTTAAATAAGCAATTATTGTAAACTATTGTATGCAAACCGAAAACCGAAACTTCTTTGTTCATACCAAGATCCACTTACATCCAACGCTGAATATTTCTCCATGGTCGGTGTTGTTCATACCAAGATCCGCTTAAACCCACCGCTTGGAGATTCCTCCATAGTCCGCGCTTAGTTAATATAGCCCCGGGGCCCCAACACAAGGCGCCTCCTTTGGTTCTCAGACTTAGAATATTCAGCTAATCGCCGTACTTAGAAAATTTCTGGCACTTAGACTCAGGCTACTCTTACCGGACTTAAAAAATTTCACTTACGGCACTTTAGACTCTGGCACAACATTCGGACTTAGAAAATTTCTGGCACTTAGAATATTTCACGATATCGGGACTTAGAAAATTCCTGGCACTTAGACTCTGGCGTCTCATACATACTTAGAATATTTCTCGATGTCGGACTTAGAAAATTTCTCGATCTTGATATTCAGACTCTGACAACTTACTCGGACTTCGACTAATCGCGCTATTTAGACATATTTAGTACATTCCTTTTTCATTTAGTATATTCTTTTTCTATCATTTTGAGATTCGGACTTTGGCAATATCCTTTGGATTTAACGAATTATCCTACTTGGGAAGTTCCTAGATCTCGTTGAGTGTCCTGTACTGCCATTCCTCACACTCACACCACTACCAGTGCTGATTGTCTTGAAATAAACAGTGAATTAGTTTACTTGGACAACGATAAGTTTCTGTCAATCCTGTCCTCCAGGTGGGTGACTCGAGTAAGGTTGCAGTGCAGCACCCTATTGGCGAGCGGTTGGTTTTCCAACTCGGATCGCGTGCAGGGCTGAGTGCGGACGTAGATCCGCACCTCCCCGGCAAGCCCTCGGGACCGGAGCCTCCACAACCCATTACCCCTCTGGCGAACCGTCGGCTTCCCTACTCGCTGCGCGCTGGGCCGAGTGCGGACGTTGATCCGCACCTTCCCGGTGAATATCGAGAACCGGAGGTACCAACGGCTAGCCTGAGTACGGCCGGAGACCTGTACCGGGTTGACGAACGGTCGGTTTCCCCTACCGAGCTGTGCGCAGAGCCGAATGCGGACGCAGATTCGCACCTCCCCCGCAAACACTCGGGACGGGAGCCTCCGCGAGTCAGCTCGAGTGCGGCCGAGAGCCAGCACTTCAACAATAACCCACCTGGGGTCTCTTCCCTTGCTTCCCTGATCCCCAACTCCGAGCGTGCTATCCGAGGGAATCCTTAGGGAGGTAGACTAGAGCCTTGCTCGGTGATTCCCATAGAACCCAAACTCGACTTAGATCCCTCGTGAGCTCGACGTCTCCACGTTCCCTATCAGAACATGACAAAACCCTCAAATTGCGCGATTCGAGCAATCAATGACTGTCTAATACCGATCGATAATCACAGTCGTTTAGCCCGACTATGTTCTTCCATCAACTCGAGGCACTCGTCACACTTTTGCACCCACGCGTCGTATTCGTCTCGCGAACTCAGTCGAGCCGACTGCTCCCGCAATTCTCGCTCGATATGTGCAAAATCTTCCATTTCTTTTACAAAGTGCACACTAGATTTATAAATTCTGCTGCTGCTGCTGTGCAAATTGGCATAGTACGACTCTGAACTTATATACAGGGTGGGCCATTTTAATCTCCCCACCTGAATTTCTCGTAATCTAAGTCAGATAGAGAAAAATGGTCCAGAGTAGATGGGGACAGAGGGGGTCATGTAATGGTACCAAGGACCTTGACCTTGAACTCGATTTTCAAGGTTATTTCAAAGTCAAAGTGATTTTTTTTAAATGGGAACACCTATTTTTAACCCCGTATTTGAAAAGAGCGGGAAATTTTACGTTCAAAATGATATATTAATCAAGGTCATGGCAAGGTCGAATGAAGGTCAGGTTTGCGAATTTTGATTTCCCAATTGAAT
>NW_022639824.1:63421-63764 GCF_010583005.1 Odontomachus brunneus | reverse complement strand
CAGAACACGAGCATCATTTTCGTCGTATTCGTGGCGCCTGCGATGGCGAACCATATGTCCACCACGAGCTCTTTCAGTTAATGTACTTATTGTCCTATGATCTGGGTGACGTCTATCTGGAAAGCGTTCAGCATAAAGTCTTGCTGCAGCACGATAATTATTATGACTTTCGCCTAACACCATTATCATATCAACAATGTCATCGGGCTGATAGTCAGCCATTTTTAGAGCTGTTCTTCACCTTAACAAATTGTAGATAATGCAATGTTAATCGAAATTTTACAAACTATTAAAAAAGGAGAATCAAAGAATTATTGAATCGTACTTTATGACTATGAAAAAT
>NW_022639824.1:61111-63173 GCF_010583005.1 Odontomachus brunneus | reverse complement strand
CCCCCTTTAACATTTGTGTGAACCAATTTTATGTATTTGGCTTAGGTTCCGATATATTCAATTGGGAAATCAAAATTCGCAAACTTGACCTTCATTCGACCTTGCCATGACCTTGATTAACATATCATTTTGAACGTAAAATTTCCCGCTCTTTTTAAATCCGGGGTCAAAAATAGATGTTTCCATTTAAAAAAATCACTTTGACCTTGAAATAAACTTGAAAATCGAGTTCAAGGTCAAGGTCTTTGGTACCATTACGTGACGCCCTCTGTCCCCTTCTACTTTTATCTGGACCATTTTTCTCTATTTGACTTAGATTACGAGAAATTCAGGTGGGGAGATTAAAATGGCCCACCCTGTATATCATTAGTATATCTCCATCTCTCTCTAACAAAAATGTGTCTCGTTTAGGAGGGATTGCAAATGTGCAAAATATGTATACTTTTATGACCTTCGAAATAGTATTTTGTTTCACCTTTACCGCGAATCTTACTATCGCACATGTTCATTTGTAATAATAATATCATGTTTCACACTTTCTATGCAACTAACTGTCGATTGCAAATCGATGTGTTAGCACAAAAATGCTGCATTGTGACACACAAGAGAGAGATCTTGCATGAATACGTTTGGACTGTACTTTTGATATAAATATCGGAAATCGACTTTTTCGATGATGCAGTATGGCGCGAAACACTCAATCGATATATGAGTATTCGATCGGTTATCTACGGCGCCATATCAGAGATTGGTTGAATGATTTGATCAAATGTATTTGTACAGTAGATATAGATGAAAATTAGGTGAGTCTCATTTATATTATTATTATTACTATTATGCTTTCGGTTGGGGCGGGGATTTTGAAACGTATTTAAAGCGGTTCTTAGTCGCTCGTTGCATCAGTTGTTTTGCAACAAAGACATTTAGTGAACAATTATTAATTTGAAAAGAATGCACAGTGCTGTAGGAAAACGTATAAACTATTACGTATCAGTGCATGATGATGCTCCACCGTACGAGAAAAAAAGGTAAGTCTTAATAATTATTTTCTTGTAAATCATTTATCTTTAATTGTGCATTGCAACCGCGTTAAATTATTTATGTTTTTACAGTGTATCGCAACCTCGTTGTACTGCCCGTATTTTAGGGCGAAGATATGCCTTGAAGTCAACATCTTTTAAGTACTTGGAGATTGGGATCAGCGTAGGACTGGTATCCACAGTGCAACTAGTCCTCGGTGACAATCGTGGCAATCAATTGGTCTTACACTCGGCAATTTGGGGAGGATTGATGGCAAAACGTGAAGATATTTTACAACTTTTGCAAACAACTAAGGTGTCATCCTTTCCGCTATGGATTCGCAATTTGGCGACCATATGTACTCATGGTTATATGAAAATACACACATTGTTAATACAAAATGTAGAAATTTTGTAAAAATTCTTGGAGAGAAAAATATTACCAAAACGGATAATGCTATATCGACGCTACACAACAGCGGGGACTTTGACGGTGGTTCACTCATCGATTGCGAGCTATTGGCGTGCGCAATAAATGATATTATGTATGAAGTATTGAACAAATAATCTGTACATATAATACTTTCAAAATATATAAATTGTAATCCCAACATCTGCTGTTTATGTATATCAGACCTTTTCCCATATTTTCTCGATGCACCACAAATAGTCTTAAAATGTTATTCGGTCTTTTTGTGGAGCGCATCGAGTGATGTATAACACGCAAAATCTTTTCGCGCGGCACAGTGTACGTGCTTATTAGTAATAAGAATATTATGTGTCACATTCTTTTCCTTGCGCATCGAATTGTCGAATGCATATGTCATTTGCAAAATCTTGTCGCGGGGACACAGTGTACGTGCTCATTAGTAATAAGAATATCATGTGTCACATTCTAGTTCTTGCGCATCTAATTGTCGAATGCATACGTTTGCAGAATATTAGAGTTTGCAGCTGTGACTAAAAAAATCACGCTGCGAAATGCGCGGACGGCGCGGGCGGCGCGAAAACTACCGCAAAATCCGCCGTAAAAACCGCCGCGG
>NW_022639824.1:60834-61101 GCF_010583005.1 Odontomachus brunneus | reverse complement strand
TAAGCTCTCACTATTGCCGCATAATGAGGTGGCGCCCCGTCCATTTGTATCCACATTCTTTGACGTGTATGAAAATCAACGTCTTCAAGCAATTGTGGTAAATGATCCCTGAGTAGTTCCAAAAAATTTACACTATTAACATTTCCTTCAAAAAAATAAGGTGCAATCAAGAAACCATTTATAATACCACACCAAACATTCACACTCCAGCAATGTTGATTATCTTCTTGTCTATGCCAATGTGGGTTAACATGCGACCTATAATGA
>NW_022639824.1:60643-60824 GCF_010583005.1 Odontomachus brunneus | reverse complement strand
ATATATATATGTTGGTAAAAATTAAGTAATTAAATGTTGATATACAGGGTAGACCATTTTCATCCATCCAGTCGAATATGTCGAAAACCAAGCACGGGAGAGAAAAATTTTTCAGACAAAAGTTGTTTGGTTTCGAGGAGACCATAAGATGGTATCATTGCTTTGACATTGAAGAATGATT
>NW_022639824.1:60235-60633 GCF_010583005.1 Odontomachus brunneus | reverse complement strand
TACAGGGTGGACCATTTTAATCCATCCAGTCGAATATGTCGAAAACCAAGCACGGGAGAGAAAAATTTTTCAGACAAAAGTTGTTTGGTTTCGAGGAGACCATAAGATGGTATCATTGCTTTGACATTGAAGAATGATTTGAAAGTCACATGAAAGTCACCTCAATTTTTTTAAACGGCATCCCCTATTTTTTATTACATATTCTTGTAGCTGACCTCGAGAGCGTTCCAAAACATTGTAATAAAATGTTTCTTCATTGAGTATTTTTTGAGTTATAAAGCTCCAAAGTTGCAATATGAAAAAATTCAAAATATCTCGTAAAGTATTCACTTTCCGTCTTATCTTACACGATTCAACTAGTCAAGGCAAGAATTGGACATGATCCAACCGGTCAAGGC
>NW_022639824.1:59243-59904 GCF_010583005.1 Odontomachus brunneus | reverse complement strand
TGTATGAAAATCAACGTCTTCAAGCAATTGTGGTAAATGATCCCTGAGGAGTTCCAAAAAATTTACACTATTAACATTTCCTTCAAAAAAATAAGGAGCAATCAAGAAACCATTTATAATACCACACCAAACATTCACACTTTAGCAATGTTGATTATCTTCTTGTCTATGCCAATGTGGGTTAACATGCGACCTATAATGGTAATTATGTCTATTCAATTCACCATTATTTTTGAATGTCGATTCATCAGAGAACATAATATAATAGAAGAAATTCGGATCAGCTCGGATCATCTGTTGTGCCCATTGACAAAATTGTACACGCAACGGCATATCTGCTTGAGTAAGAGCTTGTGTTAACGTGATATGGTAAGGACGGTACTTCATTTTCTTCAAAATTCTTAAGATCGTTGTTCTTGGGATACCAATTTTCTAGCCATAATACGACTACTTGTATGAGGATTAAGATGAACGAATGCCAAGATAACATGCACACGCACATCATCTTCATCATACTCATGATGTGCTCTTTGACGTCCTAAACGGCCTTGGCGAGCTCTTAGTTCGAGGTCCCGGATTGTAGTATGATTCGGATGTTGTTCTCTTTCGGGGTAACGATTCCGGTAAACTCGCGAAGCTTCATGATAATTTAGTTGACATT
>NW_022639824.1:51703-58306 GCF_010583005.1 Odontomachus brunneus | reverse complement strand
TTTGGAAAGCTCTCGAGATGTGCTATAAGAATATGCAATGAAAAATGGGGTGTTCCATTTAAAAAAATTAATGTGACCTTGACCTGACCTTCGCTACGCAACCCAAGGTCAAACTGATGTGATCAGTAAATACATCTTTTTAAACGCCACAACTTTTATCTGAAACATTTTTTTCTAAAATGCTTAGTTTTCGAGATATTTCACCGGTCCGGGACTTTTTGAACACCCTGTATATATATCCGCATTTCAGATAACAAACTCTTATCATCTGCTTGTACCTATCCTATATATCCTATATACCTATAGGATATATAGGATATATAAGATAGGTATCTAAATAAGGTATCTTTTGGATGTTACTCAATGGTACCATTAAAACAGCATTTTGTAAACGTTTTTTGGATGTCAACAAGACACCTGTTGGATGCCTACACTGTATTTTTCTCATGCTTTTAAAAAGATATCTTTCGGTAGTAGTAATTCGGTAACAGTACGTTTACGACTAGACAACTGTTAAAATATAATTATATGCTGTCTATTTGATAACCACTATAAGTTTTCTAGTAGTTACCGTTTGGACATTAATAAATCATCATCTAAGCGGACATAAGTGATACTATATGATAGTATAATAAAAGGCATCTGTTTCTCCATTACAAAAGTTATCCGGACTTTTTTTTGGTTATCTATTTGATATCTTATTGATAACATTTTGCTACTTGCGGCGTTATACAAGAAATATTTTCCATGGGACTTCACCCTAAGACAGTCTTAAGTTTATCTTCAGATACTCTACGTATGATTTCCTTGGCTAAGAAATATCTGAAGAGAAACTTAAGACGATTTTAGATATAAGACTTGACTATGGTCGGTATTCATAGTCAGATCTTATATTTAAGACTGCTTAAGTTTACTTCAGATACTCCATAGCCAATGAAATGATTCGTACATCATCTGAAGATAAACTTAAGATAGTCCAAAATATAAGATCTGACTATGAATACCGGTTATAGTTTTCTTTATCAAAGATTAACTCTCCTCATTAGACAATGTGACTGCGTTGCAACATTCGACGGGCGACTTCGATATATTGTGAAACAAGCCTAATGCCCGTTTGTACCAATAAATTAATCTTCGATTAATTAAACTGTTTGATTATTCCATCGGAATTGAGCAATCTAATTTGTCAATTCTGAACAACGACTAATACCATTGGTTAATTCCGATGGAATAACCAGCCGGTTAAATTAATCAAAGTTCGTACAAACGGACATACTAGGTGCGCAACTAAGTTTCCGGTTTTCACACATGGATGGCGCTAACGACACATGTAGTCGACATAAATGTTTAAAGTTGTATTTCTTTTATAGCTTGGACATCTGTCAACAATAACTAGTCATAATACCAACACATCGCAACGCAAAAATATTTTTTCTAACAATGAAGATGTGTAACGTCCAAGCCTCCAAAAACTTCAAAACTTTCACGCCACTGCAATATTAAAAGGCCGCAGTGGCCATTGGCCGATTTGTGCTAGCTGAAATATAGCATAAGTAATATTCTAAGTAAAACTTCATGTTAACGACCTTACTAATTCAGTTGTTAGAAAGGGCCGAGACTATATCTTAAAACATTGATAAGTACAATAAAAGCACCTTAGCATAACGGAAATATCACTGATATTAATAAAAAAGTTATAAAGGCCATACCTAACGACGAATTATTAAGATGATTAAAATAATATAAGAATATTCGCGAAGCGAACTCGCTTGGACACGAGCAGACGCGTTCAGCATGACATCATCGCGTCGCTATGCATCACGTCACCGTGCATCACGTCATCCAGCCACCCGCACGCATTATTGATGAGCTGGAATCCCTTTGGAAAAGACCGACTCGGGGCCACCATGCCACACTGGAATTCGGCGCTGCAAGCCGACCGCCGTCGGAAACCACCGAGAGCGAGCGAAGCTCCCACCGGAGCCCTATAAAAACCGTGCTCCCGGAGCGCTCCACGCATTCGTTCGGGACAATTTTTGAGTACAACTTCTTCGAGCATTCGTTCGGGATATCTTTAAGTACAACACCTTCACGCATTCGTTCGTCTGCCGAGCTCTACACATACACATATACACATAATTTTTACACTTCAACCTTTGTATTAATTTTCTCTCTGACCCGTTGCTACGAAGCATTTGTTCGGGAGGTTTGTAACGTCCCGTTTGGTCACTCAGATTAACGAAACGTTTGCTCTCTCTTTGTTTTAGACCTGCCTGCATACACCGGCAATAGTCTGGGGAGGTGGAGAACTGTGCACCGAGAGGAAGTTACAAGAGAATGTAGTGTTGTGTAAGAGACGATGTAATAATAACAGAGTGATGAATGACAAATTACTGATTTTATATCTAACCGAAGAATGTATGAATTGAATAAAATGAGTTTATATTTAAGTGCTTTATTCGGCCTTTAGTGTAAAGAGTATCTAATGTATTGAAGATTTATTCAGACAATTTAATCGTTTGTAGAAGCTAATAAAAGCAAGAGTCCATAAGAACGATCGAGATGGGTTTTGATTTATGGGAAAGAGTTATCAAGGTGGTAAATTCAGTTTGGGTTTTAGTGTATTCTAAATAAGGCTCAACAATCAAGGAGTTCTGTCAGAGTCTCGTTCAGAAATCCCACGCTTAGGAAATCCTCATCACGCGCTACTCTGCAATTCGCTGTATCTTAATTAAGTTCCGGAGCATTCGAGACGCTGCCGAAACTGTCAAAGCTCTGTATTATAAGCAAAAGAATCTGCCAGGAGCAGTTAAGCTACCTGAAGCAGAGATAGAGAGAGAAGGAAACGCTACTTGGGGGGGGGGGCTATTTAAAGCTTCCCAATACGACGGCGTATATGGTAGACACTAGGACTACCGCAGCTTTGCAGGAGAGTGTGTACGTGTATGTATGTGAGCAGGTTAGGAATGGAAAATAATAGATCGTCCTTAGGGATTACAGAACTATAGTACTAGATTCGGTGGAGAGGAACCTGAATTATATAACTACAGAATTTGAATATAACATATATATTTTGTCTTAATCGTGGTGTGATATAATATTGTAGTGTAACAATTAATATTCTTAGGTTAAGTCGATAATATAAATGTAGTGAATTAATGAATTAAAATTTGACGATAGGCGGCTGTTAAAGACCTACCGGGCTAATGTCGGATTAATGTAGGGGAAATAAGAAAAGATAAACTCACGGTCGAAATCTCGCAGGGACACGATGAATAAGAACACGTCTGCGCTGGTCCGAACAGATTCGCAAGGGATCGCAGATAAATAGTTGAATCACCGAACAAATGCCTAAGGCAACGGGTCGGAGAGTAGGCCAGGTCTCGAAAAATCCACGAACAAATGCGAAGATAGTGTATTCAAGAATTTTTCCGAACAGAATGCGCGGGGTGCTCCGGGAGCACCGTTCTTATAGGTCTCGAACGCGAGCTTCGGCCGGTTTCGGTCGCTTCCGACGGCGAGATGGTGGTCTCGAGTCGGTGTTTTTCAAAGGGATGCCGCTGCGCTTCGGCTTATCGTTTGATGCGCTCGGGTGGTCGGATGACGTTATGCGCTGTGGCGTGATGCGTAGCGTTTCGATGATGTCATGCTGGACACGTTCATTCGTGTCTGCGCGAGTTTGCTCGCGAGTATTCTTACATTATTTGAGTTTCCTACTAATTCCTTTGTCATGTATGGCTTTTGAGTGGTTATATGAATACTTCATTTCTATAATATAATCCGGTTTTTATCCTTGGCCGTTTTTGACGAGTGAATTAGTAAGATTCCTTGCTTTAACTAAAATAAAACTTATAATGACTAATTAGGGTTTATTCTATGAGAGCTCATGATATCATGGACTTTGGATTGTTATCTTTAACATACCTTTTGAATTCTTAATTATTTCTTACTGTGAATCAATTTGCCTATAATATATTCCATCCTTGTCTCCCAATATCGTGACTTCTCATGTAGCGCTTCGAAGAGTTTAAGTACTATTTGGTTCATATGATATTCTATGTCTCAGATTAGTACAAATCGGCCTTTTGTTGTTGCGGAGTTTAAATACCGTAGTGATCGCGAAAAATTAAAGTTTTCTGGGGCTGGGACGTTACAGGTTATAGATTCAAATACACAAGTTAACTACTTTACATCGGGAACGACTCCGAGATATTCAACTTCCAAATCGCCCATCGCCTGCTACGTTAAGGCGACCATCTGGGCCCTTCTACTGACAGCCAGCCAACACTGTGAGCCCATACGAGCGTGTCCTGGCGAGTTACGCTAAGATCGTCATATTGCTACGATAAAACAATCGTAAGTTTACCACATACAATCATCCTAGTGTTTAGAACATTTACACAATAAAATCTAAACGACCTATTACTATCAACACAAATTATATTTTATCTGCATTTTACCATTATCGCAACCACTTGGCATCACATAGCCTTTGGACATTTAATAAAATAAAACCACTCTGGTATAAATATCTGTCTCAACACATTTTTAGTATTTGCTCTCATATCCCATATCAAGTTACATCGTATTCTCCTTAAGGGTGATTTCGCTACTACTTATCCAGTATTACCTCACACATATCCTTTGGTCTCTCGGCTTCTCGGACTAAATTGTCTGACGAAGACCTATTACACACATTCCTGCAGAGCTGCGGCGCCTTCGGCGGCACTATAGTTGCGCTAAATTACTAGGTAGCATAAATCGCTCCTGGTCGCTTTTCTGCTTTTTAAGATTGAGCTCTGACAGTCCATGGTAGTAAACCACACAGTACTCCAGGACTTAATTAAGATACAGCGTCTTGTGGTGTAACGCGTGAAGATTTCCTGACTAGCGAGTCGGTTGAGATCCGATCGAGACTCCAACAGGCCCTTGCGAATGGGACCTTAATTATTAAGAATTGAGAGACCAAAGATACCTTTCTGCTTTATACCAAATATTACCTACCTGAAATCACTCTTACGGAATTTACTCATTGAAATCAATTAAAGATATTGCTCTAAAATCTCGCTTCAATAAGTAGATGCCGAAACGAAGTGGCAGAAAATATAGAGAGCGCCTACAAAGGTGGTTTGCACGTATTACAGAACAAGGCGTACCCGTGTCCATAACTCCCAGCTCGCCGAACCCTACAGAAAGAGGGTATTTTGTAATAAATTCAGGAAACTATTTTATCGAAGTTCGCGCGTCACTGAGACCACTTCCACCGAGGCCTGTCGCGCCGACCTTGCAAACAATTATAGAAGTACCAGAGTATACGGAATTAAAACCAAGAGATCAAGAAGTCCCGGTTTGTGAAATAAAATCCTATCAAGAATTAACTAGTAGCGAGCAAGCTGTGGTACACGCATTAATGGATGTACTCACTAACGATCAATAAATTTTAGTAAATTACATTTTTCTCGTACAACTCCTTGATAAAATAACCGTTGACAAATTCATCAACACTTACCTTCCCTAGCCCGTGTACGATATCCCCTTATCCCATCGTAATTCAATTTCTTTATTTTTGTCCAATTGATAACATTTTGCGTATTATGGTTATTATAAGATAATCAAGACATTTGGGTTTTATACAATAAATCAATTGCTACATAAAATCTCCAGTGTTCAATCTATGCATTCTCGTCGTCGTATTAAATAATTTTGTTCTTTATACAATAAAAGCTTAACATAAAATCGCGTCACTTTTACACTATTTCACAACACAAATAGATAACTTCTTCTCGATGCACAGTTTTCTACCAGCCCAGGTTATTGTCGGTGTATGCAGGCAGACCTAAAACAAAAAGAGAACATAACTTTTCTTGTGTCTGAGTGGTCACGAGGGACGTTACAGATGTCGAGTTTTGTGCCAAATAAACAACATTTGCGACAAGCTTTGCTTTTCTGCTTTAACTTGAAAAAAAATGCAGCTGAAGCACGTCGTTTGCTTGAGAAGGCCTGCGGCGAACAGGCACCATCGAAAACTACCTGTGAAGTTTGGTTTAAATGCTTCAGAAATGGCGATTTTGACACTAAGGACAAGGGGCGCTCCGGAAGATCAAAAACAATTGAGGACGCCGATCTGCAAGCGTTATTGGATGAAGATGATACGCAAACACAAGATCAACTTGCGGAGGCATTAAACATGACTCGCCAAGGTATTTCTAAACGTTTACATGCCATAGGAAAGTTCAAAAGGAAGGAAAATGGGTGCCGCATAAGTTGACTGAGAGACAGATGGAAAATCGAAGAGCTACTTTTGAAATTTTGCTTTTGCGGCATGAAAGAAAGAGTTCCTGCATCAAATTGTTACTGGCGATGAGAAGTGGATATATTTAGAGAATCCCAAACGAAAAAAATTGTGGCTTTCACCTGGCGAAGCATCAACATCGACGACACGGTCAAATCGCTTCGGAAAGAAGACAATGCTCGGAAAGAAGACAATTGGACCAAGCTGCCTCGTTGTTTTTCACTTGCTGCAGCTTGTGGCAGTTCGTGTTCAACCGCCGTAATGGTAGATGAGCGCGGATACTTTGTACAAGGCGATAAAGGAAAGAATAG
>NW_022639824.1:50869-51693 GCF_010583005.1 Odontomachus brunneus | reverse complement strand
GCCTGTACTGTCAACAATTGGACCGTCTGAAGGAATCAATCGCCCAGAAGCGGTCAGCTTTAGCCAATAGAAGAGGAATGGTGTTCCATCAGGACAACGCCAGGCCGCACACATTGATAGTGACTCGCCAGAAGCTCCGAGAGGTTGGTTGGAAGGTTCTTATGCATCCATCTTATAGTCCGGACCTGGCACCAAGTGATTACCACCTGGTCCTGTCTATGGCGAATGATTTTGCTGGTGAAAAATTCGCCTCAAAAGAAGCTTGTGAAAATCGACTGTCGCAGTTTTTTGCCAATAGGAATAAGGGTTTCTATGAGAGAGGCATAATAAAATTATCTTCAAAATGGTAACAAATTATCGAATAAAACGGTGCATACTTGACCTAAATTGGATCATTCTAACTATATTAAATAAAGCCTTCAATTTCATGCAAAAATAATGGATTTCTTTTTACTACACCTTATATATATACAGGGTAGACCATTTTAATCTATCCAGTCGAATATGTCGAAAACCAAGCACGGGAGAGAAAAATTTTTCAGACAAAAGTTGTTTGGTTTCGAGGGGACAATAAGATGCTACCATTGCTTTGACCTTGAAGAATTATTTTAAAGTCACATGAAAGTCACCTCAATTTTTTTAAACGGCATCACCTATTTTTTATTACACATTCTTGTAGCTGACCTCGAGAGCTTTCCAAAACATTGTAATGAAATGTTTCTTCATTGAGTACTTTTCGAGTTATAAAGCTCCAAAGTTGCAATATGAAAAAATTCAAAATATCTTGTAAAGTATTCACTTTCCGTCTTATCTTTCCGTCTTAT
>NW_022639824.1:50452-50859 GCF_010583005.1 Odontomachus brunneus | reverse complement strand
ACAGCAAATATGTAACAATTAAATATGTAATTATATGTTGTGTTTATTTTGTTTAGAATATTTGTGTGCTTATTGTCAACATTAAAGTGTATATAATGGAGTGTTGACAAATACACGGCAAACGGAAAACAAATAAATCTAAAATTACAAGACTAAATTTTTGTCTTGTTACGCTGTGTTATCTGGGTATAAATTTTAACTGTCCAACTTTTTTCGCTGTGCTTAAAATAAAGATGTCTAGGATACAAAAGACTATCTATAATAAAGAATAGTAAACAGTAGAAGTAAGAAATTGACCAATTATAACCCAGCAAACATAATGTCTAGATATAGTTTTCGGAATGGAGCCGTGTCTTGAATCAGCGATATGCCGACGTTTCGCAAACGTTGCAGTTTGCATCATCAGG
>NW_022639824.1:42142-50442 GCF_010583005.1 Odontomachus brunneus | reverse complement strand
GCAAGATCTGGACATGATCCAACCAGTGAAGGTAAGATCTGGACATGATCCAACCGGTCAAGGCAAGATCTGGACGTGATCCAACTAGTGAAGGCAATATCTGGACATGATCCAACCAGTGAAAGTAAGATCTGGTCGATATTTTCTTTGGAAACAATAGAGGGAATATTATTTTAAAAAATAGACTATTTGAGATGAGTAGAACATCAAGAACAATCTAGGAATCAATCAGGTTTGTACTTCTGCGAACGGGATTTGTAGCAATCGTCTATATGGGCCAATTATCTTGCCTTCACTGGTTGGACATGTCCAGATTTTGCCTTCACTGGTTGGATCATGTCCAGATCTGGCCTTCACTGGTTGGATCATGTCCAGATCTTGCCGTGACCGGTTGGATCATGTCCAATTCTTGCCTTCACTGGTTGGATTATGTCCAATTATTGCCTTCACTGGTTGGATCATGTCCAGATCTTGCCTTGACCGGTTGTATCATGTCCAGATCTTACCTTCACTGGTTGAATCATGTCCAGATCTTGCCTTGACCGGTTGGATCATGTCCAATTCTTGCCTTGACTAGTTGAATCGTGTAAGATAAGACAGAAAGTGAATACTTTATGAGATATTTTGAATTTTTTCATATTGCAACTTTGGAGCTTTATAACTCGAAAAGTACTCAATGAAGAAACATTTCATTACAATGTTTTGGAAAGCTCTCGAGGTCAGCTACAAGAATATGTAATGAAAAATAGAGGATGCCGTTTAAAAAATTGAGGTGACTTTCATGTGACTTTCAAATAATTCTTCAAGGTCAAAGCAATGGTGCCATCTTATGGACCCCACGAAACCAAACAACTTTTGTCTGAAAAATTTTTCTCTCCCGTGCTTGGTTTTCGACATATTTTACTGGATGGATTAAAATGGTTCACCCTGTATAATATCGGTAATAAATTACCGATCGTTGGTATTATGTAAATATGCTGGTAAAAATTATGTAAATATATGTTGGTAAAAAATTAAGTAATTGAATGTTGGTATATAATATAGGTAATAAATTACCGATCGTCGGTACTATCGGTATTGTGTAATTATATGTTGGTAAAAATTATATGTTGGTAAAAGTTATATGTTGGTAAAAATGATGTAATTAAATGTTATATAATATCGGTAAAAATTACCTTCCGTCAGGAACATCGGTATCCCCCCCAAATTACCGGCCGCTGATAACCCCCCTCCACGGTGACGTCATAGCCCCCCCGTTGATGCCCCCGATGACGTCATACTCCCCGTTGATGGCCCCGGTGACGTCATCTCCCCGCCCCTCACCCTCCCTCAGAGCACCATGGGTTAGAACCTCTGTATTATACCTACTTACGTTACATATAACATTATGTTTGCTGGGTTATAATTGGTCAATTTCTTACTTCTACTGTTTACTATTCTTTATTATAGATAGTCTTTTGTATCCTAGACATTTTTATTTTAAGCACAGCGAAAAAAGTTGGACAGTTAAAATTTATACCCAGATAACACAGCGTAACAAGACAAAGATTTAGTCTTGTAATTTTAGATTTATTTGTTTTCCGTTTGCCGTGTATTTGTCAACACTCCATTATATACACTTTAATGTTGACAATAAGCACACAAATATTCTAAACAAAATAAACACAACATATAATTACATATTTAATTGTTACATATTTGCTGTACACTTGCTATAACGCTTTTACATAGCAACATACTCACATCTTGTCCGCGTATTGAGGAAATACTTGTCCTATATAAATTAAATTATCTAACTCCACATGAATTTGTTAGCAAAATTACAGACATTTTGTTATTAAGTACTCTGTTATACTGTTTTTGAGAACAATAAACAAGTCGAATGTAAGAAGATACAGAGCAGAAACATAAAAATAACTTGTAGGAGACGGAAATTGAACAAATTAGATGTAAAAGAAGCTTTGTAGAAACTTCGTATTCTTTAATATTCTCTGCTCTCTCCTTATTTCCGACGTATGTTACGAATTTTTGCTAAGATTATTTTATCAACGAATTTAATATTGAACTCACCATAATATATCATTTCTTCTGTCCTTTGTATAGTTTTCCTCACTTATCACTTCTTTCGTCACGTTTTATTCTTTCCTTTATCGCCTTGTACAAAGTATCCGTGCTCATCTACCATTACGGCGGTTGAACACGAACTGCCACAAGCTGCAGCAAGTGAAAAACAACGAGACAGCTTGGTCCAATTGTCTTCTTTCCTAGCATTGTCTTCTTTCCGAAGCGATTTGACCGTGTCGTCGATGTTGATGCTTCGCCAGGTGAAAGCCACAATTTTTTTCGTTTTGGATTCTCTAAATATATCCACTTCTCATCGCCAGTAACAATTTGATGCAGGAACTCTTTCTTTCATGCCGCAAAAGCAAAATTTCAAAAGTAGCTCTTCGATTTTCCATCTGTCTCTCAGTCAACTTATGCGGCACCCATTTTCCTTCCTTTTGAACTTTCCTATGGCATGTAAACGTTTAGAAATACCTTGGCGAGTCATGTTTAATGCCTCCGCAAGTTGATCTTGTGTTTGCGTATCATCTTCATCCAATAACGCTTGCAGATCGGCGTCCTCAATTGTTTTTGATCTTCCGGAGCGCCCCTTGTCCTTAGTGTCAAAATCGCCATTTCTGAAGCATTTAAACCAAACTTCACAGGTAGTTTTCGATGGTGCCTGTTCGCCGCAGGCCTTCTCAAGCAAACGACGTGCTTCAGCTGCATTTTTTTTCAAGTTAAAGCAGAAAAGCAAAGCTTGTCGCAAATGTTGTTTATTTGGCACAAAACTCGACATCTGTAACGTCCCTCGTGACCACTCAGACACAAGAAAAGTTATGTTCTCTTTTTGTTTTAGGTCTGCCTGCATACACCGACAATAACCTGGGCTGGTAGAAAACTGTGCATCGAGAAGAAGTTATCTATTTGTGTTGTGAAATAGTGTAAAAGTGACGCGATTTTATGTTAAGCTTTTATTGTATAAAGAACAAAATTATTTAATACGACGACGAGAATGCATAGATTGAACACCGGAGATTTTATGTAGCAATTGATTTATTGTATAAAACCCAAATGTCTTGATTATCTTATAATAACCATAATACGCAAAATGTTATCAATTGGACAAAAATAAAGAAATTGAATTACGATGGGATAAGGGGATATCGTACACGGGCTAGGGAAGGTAAGTGTTGATGAATTTGTCAACGGTTATTTTATCAAGGAGTTGTACGAGAAAAATGTAATTTACTAAAATTTATTGATCGTTAGTGAGTACATCCATTAATGCGTGTACCACAGCTTGCTCGCTACTAGTTAATTCTTTATAGGATTTTATTTCACAAACCGGGACTTCTTGATCTCTTGGTTTTAATTCCGTATACTCTGGTACTTCTATGATTGTTTGCAAGGTCGGCGCGACAGGCCTCGGTGGAAGTGGTCTCAGTGACGCGCGAACTTCGATAAAATAGTTTCCTGAATTTATTACAAAATACCCTCTTTCTGTAGGGTTCGGCGAGCTGGGAGTTATGGACACGGGTACGCCTTGTTCTGTAATACGTGCAAACCACCTTTGTAGGCGCTCTCTATATTTTCTGCCACTTCGTTTCGGCATCTACTTATTGAAGCGAGATTTTAGAGCAATATCTTTAATTGATTTCAATGAGTAAATTCCGTAAGAGTGATTTCAGGTAGGTAATATTTGGTATAAAGCAGAAAGGTATCTTTGGTCTCTCAATTCTTAATAATTAAGGTCCCATTCGCAAGGGCCTGTTGGAGTCTCGATCGGATCTCAACCGACTCGCTAGTCAGGAAATCTTCACGCGTTACACCACAAGACGCTGTATCTTAATTAAGTCCTGGAGTACTGTGTGGTTTACTACCATGGACTGTCAGAGCTCAATCTTAAAAAGCAGAAAAGCGACCAGGAGCGATTTATGCTACCTAGTAATTTAGCGCAACTATAGTGCCGCCGAAGGCGCCGCAGCTCTGCAGGAATGTGTGTAATAGGTCTTCGTCAGACAATTTAGTCCGAGAAGCCGAGAGACCAAAGGATATGTGTGAGGTAATACTGGATAAGTAGTAGCGAAATCACCCTTAAGGAGAATACGATGTAACTTGATATGGGATATGAGAGCAAATACTAAAAATGTGTTGAGACAGATATTTATACCAGAGTGGTTTTATTTTATTAAATGTCCAAAGGCTATGTGATGCCAAGTGGTTGCGATAATGGTAAAATGCAGATAAAATATAATTTGTGTTGATAGTAATAGGTCGTTTAGATTTTATTGTGTAAATGTTCTAAACACTAGGATGATTGTATGTGGTAAACTTACGATTGTTTTATCGTAGCAATATGACGATCTTAGCGTAACTCGCCAGGACACGCTCGTATGGGCTCACAGTGTTGGCTGGCTGTCAGTAGAAGGGCCCAGATGGTCGCCTTAACGTAGCAGGCGATGGGCGATTTGGAAGTTGAATATCTCGGAGTCGTTCCCGATGTAAAGTAGTTAACTTGTGTATTTGAATCTATAACCTGTAACGTCCCAGCCCCAGAAAACTTTAATTTTTCGCGATCACTACGGTATTTAAACTCCGCAACAACAAAAGGCCGATTTGTACTAATCTGAGACATAGAATATCATATGAACCAAATAGTACTTAAACTCTTCGAAGCGCTACATGAGAAGTCACGATATTGGGAGACAAGGATGGAATATATTATAGGCAAATTGATTCACAGTAAGAAATAATTAAGAATTCAAAAGGTATGTTAAAGATAACAATCCAAAGTCCATGATATCATGAGCTCTCATAGAATAAACCCTAATTAGTCATTATAAGTTTTATTTTAGTTAAAGCAAGGAATCTTACTAATTCACTCGTCAAAAACGGCCAAGGATAAAAACCGGATTATTATAGAAATGAAGTATTCATATAACCACTCAAAAGCCATACATGACAAAGGAATTAGTAGGAAACTCAAATAATGTAAGAATACTCGCGAGCAAACTCGCGCAGACACGAATGAACGTGTCCAGCATGACATCATCGAAACGCTACGCATCACGCCACAGCGCATAACGTCATCCGACCACCCGAGCGCATCAAACGATAAGCCGAAGCGCAGCGGCATCCCTTTGAAAAACACCGACTCGAGACCACCATCTCGCCGTCGGAAGCGACCGAAACCGGCCGAAGCTCGCGTTCGAGACCTATAAGAACGGTGCTCCCGGAGCACCCCGCGCATTCTGTTCGGAAAAATTCTTGAATACACTATCTTCGCATTTGTTCGTGGATTTTTCGAGACCTGGCCTACTCTCCGACCCGTTGCCTTAGGCATTTGTTCGGTGATTCAACTATTTATCTGCGATCCCTTGCGAATCTGTTCGGACCAGCGCAGACGTGTTCTTATTCATCGTGTCCCTGCGAGATTTCGACCGTGAGTTTATCTTTTCTTATTTCCCCTACATTAATCCGACATTAGCCCGGTAGGTCTTTAACAGCCGCCTATCGTCAAATTTTAATTCATTAATTCACTACATTTATATTATCGACTTAACCTAAGAATATTAATTGTTACACTACAATATTATATCACACCACGATTAAGACAAAATATATATGTTATATTCAAATTCTGTAGTTATATAATTCAGGTTCCTCTCCACCGAATCTAGTACTATAGTTCTGTAATCCCTAAGGACGATCTATTATTTTCCATTCCTAACCTGCTCACATACATACACGTACACACTCTCCTGCAAAGCTGCGGTAGTCCTAGTGTCTACCATATACGCCGTCGTATTGGGAAGCTTTAAATAGCCCCCCCCCCCAAGTAGCGTTTCCTTCTCTCTCTATCTCTGCTTCAGGTAGCTTAACTGCTCCTGGCAGATTCTTTTGCTTATAATACAGAGCTTTGACAGTTTCGGCAGCGTCTCGAATGCTCCGGAACTTAATTAAGATACAGCGAATTGCAGAGTAGCGCGTGATGAGGATTTCCTAAGCGTGGGATTTCTGAACGAGACTCTGACAGAACTCCTTGATTGTTGAGCCTTATTTAGAATACACTAAAACCCAAACTGAATTTACCACCTTGATAACTCTTTCCCATAAATCAAAACCCATCTCGATCGTTCTTATGGACTCTTGCTTTTATTAGCTTCTACAAACGATTAAATTGTCTGAATAAATCTTCAATACATTAGATACTCTTTACACTAAAGGCCGAATAAAGCACTTAAATATAAACTCATTTTATTCAATTCATACATTCTTCGGTTAGATATAAAATCAGTAATTTGTCATTCATCACTCTGTTATTATTACATCGTCTCTTACACAACACTACATTCTCTTGTAACTTCCTCTCGGTGCACAGTTCTCCACCTCCCCAGACTATTGCCGGTGTATGCAGGCAGGTCTAAAACAAAGAGAGAGCAAACGTTTCGTTAATCTGAGTGACCAAACGGGACGTTACAAACCTCCCGAACAAATGCTTCGTAGCAACGGGTCAGAGAGAAAATTAATACAAAGGTTGAAGTGTAAAAATTATGTGTATATGTGTATGTGTAGAGCTCGGCAGACGAACGAATGCGTGAAGGTGTTGTACTTAAAGATATCCCGAACGAATGCTCGAAGAAGTTGTACTCAAAAATTGTCCCGAACGAATGCGTGGAGCGCTCCGGGAGCACGGTTTTTATAGGGCTCCGGTGGGAGCTTCGCTCGCTCTCGGTGGTTTCCGACGGCGGTCGGCTTGCAGCGCCGAATTCCAGTGTGGCATGGTGGCCCCGAGTCGGTCTTTTCCAAAGGGATTCCAGCTCATCAATAATGCGTGCGGGTGGCTGGATGACGTGATGCACGGTGACGTGATGCATAGCGACGCGATAATGTCATGCTGAACGCGTCTGCTCGTGTCCAAGCGAGTTCGCTTCGCGAATATTCTTATATTATTTTAATCATCTTAATAATTCGTTGTTAGGTATGGCCTTTATAACTTTTTTATTAATATCAGTGATATTTCCGTTATGCTAAGGTGCTTTTATTGCACTTATCAATGTTTTAAGATATAGTCTCGGCCCTTTCTAACAACTGAATTAGTAAGGTCGTTAACATGAAGTTTTACTTAGAATATTACTTATGCTATATTTCAGCTAGCACAAATCGGCCAATGGCCACTGCGGCCTTTTAATATTGCAGTGGCGTGAAAGTTTTGAAGTTTTTGGAGGCTTGGACGTTACACATCTTTATTGTTAGAAAAAATATTTTTGCGTTGCGATGTGTTGGTATTATGACTAGTTATTGTTGACAGATGTCCAAGCTATAAAAGAAATACAACTTTAAACATTTATGTCGACTACATGTGTCGTTAGCGCCATCCATGTGTGAAAACCGGAAACTTAGTTGCGCACCTAGTATGTCCGTTTGTACGAACTTTGATTAATTTAACCGGCTGGTTATTCCATCGGAATTAACCAATGGTATTAGTCGTTGTTCAGAATTGACAAATTAGATTGCTCAATTCCGATGGAATAATCAAACAGTTTAATTAATCGAAGATTAATTTATTGGTACAAACGGGCATTAGGCGTGTTTCACAATATATCGAAGTCGCCCGTCGAATGTTGCAACGCAGTCACATTGTCTAATGAGGAGAGTTAATCTTTGAAAAAGAAAACTATAACCGGTATTCATAGTCAGATCTTATATTTTGGACTATCTTAAGTTTATCTTCAGATGATGTACGAATCATTTCATTGGCTATGGAGTATCTGAAGTAAACTTAAGCAGTCTTAAATATAAGATCTGACTATGAATACCGACCATAGTCAAGTCTTATATCTAAAATCGTCTTAAGTTTCTCTTCAGATATTTCTTAGCCAAGGAAATCATACGTAGAGTATCTGAAGATAAACTTAAGACTGTCTTAGGGTGAAGTCCCATGGAAAATATTTTTTGTATAACGTCGCAGGTAGCAAAATGTTATCAATAAGATATCAAATAGATAACCAAGAAAAAGTCCGGATAACTTTTGTAATGGAAAAACATGCCTTTTATTATACTATCACAAATAGTATCACTTATGTCCGCTTAGATGATGATTTATTAATGTCCAAACGGTAACTACTAGAAAACTTATAGTGGTTATCAAATAGACAGCATATAATTATATTTTAACAGTTGTCTAGTCGTAAACGTACTGTTACCGAATTACTACTACCGAAAGATATCTTTTTAAAAGCATGAGAAAAATA
>NW_022639824.1:41900-42132 GCF_010583005.1 Odontomachus brunneus | reverse complement strand
ATAGTATCACTTATGTCCGCTTAGATGATGATTTATTAATGTCCAAACGGTAACTACTAGAAAACTTATAGTGGTTATCAAATAGACAGCATATAATTATATTTTAACTGTTGTCTAGTCGTAAACGTACTGTTACCGAATTACTACTACCGAAAGATATCTTTTTAAAAGCATGAGAAAAAAACAGTGTAGGCATCCAACAGGTGTCTTGTTGACATCCAAAAAACGTTTA
>NW_022639824.1:40401-41346 GCF_010583005.1 Odontomachus brunneus | reverse complement strand
CAACAAAAACAAATTTATTTTTGGTTGCGCTCTTGGTCGGCGTGATCTTGAGAGTGCCTGGATCGCTCCGCACACGGAAATCTTCTTCTCAGTGGTCAGCCGGTCTCAGTAATCGCGATGGAAAGCTTGTTAGCCCGCGTACAATCCGCGACTTGTCGGAAATCTTGCCGCGGACCACTGAGATTCTCGGAAGCGATGAAATCGTACGACGACCCGCGAATTGGTTGGAGCTCGTCGTAGATCGGGCGCAACCAAATTCGACGAATATTTTCTAAGCGCGATCGCGCGAGAGAGCACAATAGCCGACGGTTAGAGCTTTGCGCACCGCCGACCCAACTGTAGCGGATGTCACTTGCTTCCCCTGAAGCAGTGGAGAATCGCCCGAATGAATGCCGCGAAAGGATCGTCTCCTTATTTTAGGATTATTTCCTTCGAGTGCGGTCTGTACGATAAAGATTATGCCACGATCAGAAAGTGAAGCTTGCGAATTGCCGCGCACGGTGTCTAATATACCCGTTGGGCTGTGCTCTGTCGCGCGCGGATTGGCGGTTTTATTGTCGTGAGATTAACGCATTCCTTGATCTCCTTAAAAGGAGATAAAGTGTTGCGAAGCGAGGATCCGCGGCGCGTGCCGGCTGTTGATTCGCGGAATCGTTGTTTCGGCCGCGGTTGCTATGCCAACGTCAAAGATTACTTAACGAAGCGAGATGATTATACAGCATGCGCCACGGACTCGCTTGTTTACGTGTCCTTGCTTGATATCACTTGCGAATAAATATGTTCGAGATTCGGAATAGATGTTACGTGTTCTCTCGATTTTCTGAAATATTATTGAATCTACTGAAGGTTCTAGAATATTATATCGGCAGCTCATCGGCGTCGAATCCCGAACATATATATATATATATATATATATATATATATATATATATATATATATATATA
>NW_022639824.1:36837-39450 GCF_010583005.1 Odontomachus brunneus | reverse complement strand
TTTAATCCATCCAGTCGAATATGTCGAAAACCAAGCACGGGAGAGAAAAATTTTTCAGACAAAAGTTGTTTGGTCTCGAGGGGACCATAAGATGGTACCATTGCTTTAACCTTGAAGAATAATTTGAAAGTCACATGAAAATTACCTCAATTTTTTTCAACGGCATCCCCTATTTTTTATTACATATTCTTGTAGTTGACCTCGAGAGCTTTCCAAAACATTGTAATGAAATGTTTCTTCATTGAGTACTTTTCGAGTTATAAAGCTCCAAAGTTGCAATATGAAAAAATTCAAAATATCTCGTAAAGTCACTTTTCGTCTTATCTTACACGATTCAACTAGTCAAGGCAAGATCTGTACATGATCCAACCAGTGAAGGTAAGATCTGGACATGATCCAACCGGTCAAGGCAAGATCTGGACATGATCCAATCAATGAAGGCAAGATCTGGACATGATCCAACCAGTGAAGGTAAGATTTGGTCGATATTTTCTTTGGAAACAATAGAGGGTATATTATTTTAAAAATAGACTATTTGAGATGAGTAGAACATCAAGAACAATCAAGGAATCAATCAGGTTTGTACTTCTGCGAACAGGATTTGTAGCAATCGCCTATATGGGCCGATTATTATTAATAAGAATTAATAGGAATTAATAGTCTGTAGGTACAATTGGATATTTAGGAATCAATTGATTATGGAAATCTCTTCCACTGTTGATCGGAGTATCAAACTTTATTACTCATAATCAGAGGCTTACGTCTGCCGACAATACCCATGGCTGATTATCGTCCCTCAGAGATTGTTGATATTCTCCTTGTTCTCGAAGAATGTCAACTAAATTATCATGAAGCTTCGCGAGTTTACCGGAATCGTTACCCCGAAAGAGAACAACATCCGAATCATACTACAATCCGGGACCTCGAACTAAGAGCTCGCCAAGGCCGTTTAGGACGTCAAAGAGCACATCATGAGTATGATGAAGATGATGTGCGTGTGCACGTTATCTTGGCATTCATTCATCTTAATCCTCATACAAGTAGTCGTATTATGGCTAGAGAAATTGGTATCCCGAGAACAACGATCTTAAGAATTTTGAAGAAAATGAAGTACCGTCCTTACCATATCACGTTAACACAAGCTCTTACTCAAGCAGATATGCCGTTGCGTGTACAATTTTGTCAATGGGCACAACAGATGATCCGAGCTGAACCGAATTTCTTCTATTATGTTATGTTCTCTGATGAATCGACGTTCAAAAATAATGGTGAATTGAATAGACATAATTGTCATTATTGGTCGGATGTTAACCCACATTGACATAGACAAGAAGATAATCAACATTGCTGGAGTGTGAATGTTTGGTGTGGTATTATAAATGGTTTCTTGATTGGTCCTTATTTTTTTGAAGGAAATGTTAATAGTGTAAATTTTTTGGAACTCCTCAGGGATCATTTACCACAATTGCTTGAAGACGTTGATTTTCATACACGTCAAAGAATGTGGATACAAATGGACGGGGCGCCACCTCATTATGCGGCAATAGTGAGAGCTTATCTACATCGAGAATACAATGGCAGATGGATTGGGCGACGAGGGACCATCGCATGGCCTCCACGATCACCTGATCTGACTTCACTTGATTTTTATTTATGGGGGTATATTAAAAATGTGGTTTATGAGCATGCGCCTACAACTAGAGAAGATATGATAGAGAGAATAAGAGTAGCTTGCGCAAATATACCGCGAGCTGTCTTACTCAAAACGGTCAGGCACTTCGAAAATAGGTTGGAATTATGTATTCAAGCCAATGGAGATAATTTTGAACAATTCCTTTGATAAAGATCTTGCCTTCACTGGTTGGATCATGTCCAGATCTTGTCTTGACCGGTTGGATCATGTCCAATTCTTGCCTTAACTAGTTGAATCGTATAAGATAAGACGGTGTGACCGTTTCTCCGTTCGCTAGACGCGAGAATACGACCAAAACTTCGTCTCCGCCGTTGCGGCGACGGCCGAGCTTGCCGGCAGCTCTCAAAATTTATCTCTCGGTAGAGCGACGGGGTTCTTGTGTCGACGCGCGACCTTTCTTCGCGCGATACGAGAGGAACAGGCGACAGAGTCGGAGGAATCACAAAAGCACACACATACGATTGAACATTACGCTATATTTATGAAAAGAAAAAGAAACCACAAAGAAGATATTACAAAGAGAGGCGGGCTCCGAGTCGCGTCATCGTGAGATCAGTCGGCAGCCGGATCCGTCGTCGAGGAACCTGCTGTTACGCGGAGTTCCAAACGGCACGAGGCTCGCGGATTTCTCTCGTTACTCTACTTTTTGCCGTGGGCGCCAGCCGGGTGCATCCCGGCTCTAATTATCTCGTCGCGAACCGCGTCTTTATCGCCACTCTCGGGAACCCGCCTTTCTAACAACGATCTCGAATCATTACACTATATACGCTCTCAATCGCCGGACTGTGCGGTCGCGAACGCGGTGAAGCGGCAGCAGACAACGCGGTAAGGGCGGCTATTCCCTCGCGAGGTCAAACGGGTCGTCGCGGGCGGTGACGAACCCTTCCGGCAGCCGTCGTGAAGCGACGGCAACCATTCCG
>NW_022639824.1:36452-36827 GCF_010583005.1 Odontomachus brunneus | reverse complement strand
TGACGAACCCTTCCGGCAGCCGTCGGGAAGCGACGGCAACCATTCCGTTCTTTCTCAGCTCGGCTGAACGACAAAGATAGGACAGCTCACCAATATTCCCAGCTGAGCTCGCCTCTCCTCTCCGCTCTCTCGCTTGTCCGCTCGTTTCTCTCTCGTTCGCTCGCCGCACGATGGTCGCTCGCTCGCTCGTGAAATTTTCCGGCGCACACGTTGCTCGCTAGCCGCACAGTGCCGATTCTTCCTGCGAGCGCGAGGCTCCTTTACTTGCGGTATCAGCCGCCGATCGCCGCTAGGCCTTATTGGTCCTGCGGGAACGTACGGCTCTAGCGCGGGCGCCTTACAGGGCCCGCGCGACACCGCCGAATTCTCCGATTT
>NW_022639824.1:35923-36097 GCF_010583005.1 Odontomachus brunneus | reverse complement strand
TTTAAAAAAATTGAGGTGACTTTCATGTGACTTTCAAATAATTCTTCAAGGTCAAAGCAATGGTACCATCTTATGGTCCCCTCGAGACCAAACAACGTTTGTCTGAAAAATTTTTCTCTCCCGTGCTTGGTTTTCGACATATTCGACTGGATGGATTAAAATGGTCCACCCTGT
>NW_022639824.1:34543-35453 GCF_010583005.1 Odontomachus brunneus | reverse complement strand
TCGAAGAAACTGCAAAAAGTTTTGTCCGTTAACGTTTTCTTCAAAAAAATAAGGACCTATTAAATAGCCATTTACGATGCCACACCAGACCATTAAAGACCAACGATTTTGGAAATTAGTTGAACGAAACCAATAAGGATTTACATCGGACCAGTAGTGACAATTATGTCTATTTACAGTTCCATTGCTACTGAAAGTTGCCTCATCCGAAAAGAGTACGTACCGGAAAAAGTTTTCATCTTGTTGGATCATTTGCAGAGCCCATTCACAAAAATTTACACGAAGTAAGTAATCATTAAAATTCAAATGTTGTGTCAACGTTATGTGATATGCATGAAATTTTCTCGCCTTTAATATTCTCGCAACTGTTCGCTGAGGTATGTCAATTTCTTTCGATTTGACGAGTGCTAATATGACGATCGAGATAAATTTTCGCTAAAATGGTTATAACACGATTATCATTAACATCATATTCATGATGTCGTGATCGGCGAACCATAGACCCATCACTTGCTCTCTGCGCAAGGGTTTTAATGGTTACCCTAGTTGGATGCCTTCTATCAGGATAACGTTGAGCATACAGACGTTCAGCTCTCGAAAAATTATTCCTACATTCCCCCAATATTTTGATCATGTCCACGATTTCGTTTGGTGGGTAGGCTGTCATATTAAAGATAAGAAATTACCTGAGTTCTAAAAGTATTGATTTCTCAATAGATACAAATAAGCGGAGATATCGTTGCTATTTAAGCATTCACGTCTGCTTTATGATTGCAGGATGATAGTCATGGTCATAGCAACCTAGCGGAAGAGCTACATACGAACTAGTCGCGCATAACTAATGTCTGAAACTCAACCGATTTTCACCAAATTTTGTACACGGGAGTTGGTGGGGTTATAACACGATTAT
>NW_022639824.1:33312-33931 GCF_010583005.1 Odontomachus brunneus | reverse complement strand
TATTGGGAATACAAATAAGTCTCCGCCGTTTTTTATCAAAAATTGGGCATTTATTGTGAAAGAACGGTACCTTGTTTTATTCAAAATATTGTCCATCGCTAGCCACTACTTTTTCCCATCTTCCTGGCAGCATACGGATACCGCGTTGGAAGAACGCTTCATCTTTTGAGGCTATCAACGAATCGACCCAATTTTTGGTGAGTGGCATTCAGTTGGACACAGTACAATTGGACACGTTGCAAATGGACACGGTGCAATTGGACACGGCACTTGACACACGGTTCAATTGGACACGGTGCGTTTGGACACGAAACTTTTGGGCACCGTTGTTTTTGGACACGAAAGAAAATGCACGACGTTTAGTTACACACCGTTCATTTGGACACCGTTCAGTGGGACACAGTTCAGTTGGACACCGTTCAAGTGCCCACTGTTCACTTGGACACAGAAAGATGCTCACTGTTCACTTGGACATCGTTCACTTGGATACCGTTCATTTGGACACCGTTCACTTGGACACCGTTCAGTTGCCCACTGTTCACTTTGACACAGAACGATGCGTGTTGTTTATTTGTACACCGTTCACTTGGACACCGTGGAATTGCTTGTCTGTTCACTT
>NW_022639824.1:30824-32746 GCF_010583005.1 Odontomachus brunneus | reverse complement strand
AGAAGGATGCGCACTGTTCACTTGGACATCGTTCAGTTGCTAGCTGTTTATTTGGACACAGAATGATGTGCACCGTTTATTTTATCATCATTTAATTATGTATCGTTTGTTTATGCAATGGATATGCAACTGATGAGAAATAAAAAATAGTTTTGTAGAAAATATTTGTGTTTTTATTTCGTTTTTATCACATCCAACCACAACGCCATATGCCTAGAGATATTCTAGAGACTCTATAAACAACGACATATGATTGGATGTGTCCGTTTGTCAATGTGCGCATCTGGGACTCACTCCGATTTTCGTACTACTATTTGTGATGTAGAGCGTGGGTAAATTGTGGTTTTGGTAATTATTTAGTTTAGCGGCAACACCTCCGATTTCGATGAAAATAGACTCAATCGACGCGTTTTTGCATGCCAAACAACTTTTTCCTCTGACAAAATCGTCGCTCTTTTTTCTGCGAAGCGAGATATTAATAGACAAAGTTGAGGGCGTATTAGGTTAGAAAATCTGTCATACCATCTATTTCTAGCTATGTAACTGGGAGGCTTCGCTCCCCAGACCCCCCTATCACAGGGGGTGGGGTAGTCTTTTGTGAGAAATTCACTTTTTAGCTTAAGCACAAGAGACTATAGCCCCCACCCCCCGTGATAGGGAGGTCTGGGAGACGAAGCCCCCCAGTTACATAACTAGAGATAAATGATATGATAGATTTTCTAACCTAACACGCCCTCAACTTTGTCTATTAATATCTCGCTTCGCAGTAGAGAGCGACGATTTTGTCAGAGGAAAAAGTTGTTTGGCATACAAAAACGTGTCGATTGAGTCTATTTTCATCGAAATCGGAGGTGTTGCCGCTAAACTAAATAATTATCAAAACCACAATTTACACTCTACATCACAAATAGTAGTACGAAAATCGGAGTGAGTCCCAGATGCGCACATTGACAAACGGACACATCCAATCATATGTCGTTGTTTATAGAGTCTCTAGAATATCTCTAGGCATATGGCGTTGTGGTTGGATGTGATAAAAACGAAATAAAAACACAAATATTTTCTACAAAACTATTTTTTATTTCTCATCAGTTGCATATCCATTGCATAAACAAACGATACATAATTAAATGATGATAAAATAAACGGTGCACATCATTCTGTGTCTAAATGAACAGCAGGCAACTGGACGATGTCCAAGTAAACGGTGTCCAAATGAACAGTGCGCATCCTTCTGTGTCCAAGTGAACAGCGGGCGATTGAACGGTGTCCAACTGAACGGTGTCCAAATGAACGATGTGTAACTGAACGACGTGCATTTTCTTTTGTGTCCAAAAACAACGGTGCCCAAAAGTTTCGTGTCCAAACGCACCGTGTCCAATTGAACTGTGTGTCAAATGCCGTGTCCATTTGCAACGTGTCCATTTGCAACGTGTCCAATTGTACTGTGTCCAAGTGCACCGCTCCCATTTTTGGTATCTTCATATGATGTGAAGTGCTGCTCAGATAGGCCGTGCGTCATCGATCGAAATAAGTGATAATCAGAGGGAGCAATGTCTGATGAATACGGCGGGTGGGGTAAAACTTCCCAATTGAGTGTTTCCAAGTAGGTTTTGACCAGCGCCGCAACACGTGGACGAGCATTATCATGCAAGAGAATAATTTTGTCGTGCCTGGACGCGTAGTAGTGGACGCGTTTTTCCTTGAGTGCTCGGCTCAATCTCATCAATTGTGTTCTGTAGAGAGCCCCAATAATGGTTTCGTTCGGTTTGAGCAACTAATACACGACACCAAGCTGATCCCACCAAATACACAACATGAGTTTTTTTCCATGAATATTCGGCTGTCGATGTTGAAGCATGGCTATGTGGTCCCCATGATTTTTTTTTCTTTGGGTTGTCGTAGTGAATCCATTTTTCATC
>NW_022639824.1:23471-30814 GCF_010583005.1 Odontomachus brunneus | reverse complement strand
CGTGGACGAGCATTATCATGCAAGAGAATAATTTTGTCGTGCCTGGACGCGTAGTAGTGGACGCGTTTTTCCTTGAGTGCTCGGCTCAATCTCATCAATTGTGTTCTGTAGAGAGCCCCAATAATGGTTTCGTTCGGTTTGAGCAACTAATACACGACACCAAGCTGATCCCACCAAATACACAACATGAGTTTTTTTCCATGAATATTCGGCTGTCGATGTTGAAGCATGGCTATGTGGTCCCCATGATTTTTTTTTCTTTGGGTTGTCGTAGTGAATCCATTTTTCATCACCAGTGACTATATGATGCAAAAAACCCTTTCGTTTATGCCTGGCAAGCAGCATTTCACATGTGCAAAATCGGCGTTCAACGTTTCTCGGCTTCAGTTCATATGGACCCAATTTCCTTGCTTTTGAATCATTCCCAACGATTTTAAACGATATGAAATTGCTTGTTGAGTTACTCCTAATGTAAGTGCAAGTTCTTCTTGCGTTTGGCACGAATCTTCCTCCAATAATGCTTCCAATTCCGCGTCTTCGTACACTTTCGGCCTTCCGCTACGTTCTTTGTCTTCGTCAAACTCACCGTTCTTAAACTTTTGAAACCACTCACGACAACTTGTCTCACTTAAAGCAGCCTCACCATATGCTTCTACAAGCAATCGATGCGCCTCAGCTGCAGATTTCTTCAAATTAAAGAAGTAAATCGAAAGTTCCCGCAAATGACGCTTATTCGGCTCAAAACTCGATATTTTCGCACGAAAAAAATTATGTGGTGCTGATACAAAATCGCTAATATTTCAAGGTTACGGTGTTGCCAGATGTCCAACCTTACGATATGACGTTTTACATCTGACAATTTCAACCATAACTTACTGGTGGGGCCATCTTTTGTCAAACGGCGGAGACTTATTTGTATATATATATATATATCAATATAAATTAATTATTATTTGTATATCACCGTAATTAATTCTAATTATTTGTACTTCCTCCTCTTCATCGGACTCCTCCATCTCAGCCTCCCTCTCATCAACAGTTTTATCGTCTATTTCCTCCTCTTCATCGAACTCTTCCATCTCAGCTTCCCTCTCATTTACAACCTCCATCTCTTCCTCTTCACCGCTATTGATGACGTTAATTACTTCTATATGTTCTGAAATCAAAAGATTAATTTTAATGGTTTTATATACAGAAAAAATTAAAAGTTTTATGTGAAATTATTGTGTGCTTTCTTACTATTATCCTCCTTTCTCTCATCAACAGTTTCAACGTCTATTTCCTCCTCTTCATCGGACTCCTCCATCTCCTCCTCCTCTTCAGAGACATCGATATTGATGACTTCAATTGGAGTTTCCTGCTCTTCATCGCTGATATTTTCTTCGAACAAAATATCTAAAATTGGATTAATTATTATTTTAAAAAATATAAAGAATCAGAATTATACAATCTATTTTAAAAACTTATGTGGAGAGCTCTGTATTAAAATCTTCTTCTCCTTCTCATATATGGGTCTACGATATTTCGTATTGTGCAACATTTTTGTATCTCTCTCTATTCGACTTGGACTTGGACTATTTGCCGGCAACTCTTGGATGACTTTTATATGGTCCATTGCTATCTCTTTCTAACAAATATGTCTCGTTAGAGATTCGTAGGAGAGAGTTGCTCTATCAAATGTGCAAAATCAGCACAGCCTAACGTGCTTCTTAATAGTAACATCATATGTCGCACATGCAGTCTGACGACCTCTTGCAGTCAACCGTACCACACATTGATGTATCAGCACAAAAAATGTTGCATTGTAATACTTAATATTGCACTGAGAATTTCTCAATTTATCGTTCAATTAGTCGTTCAATTAATGTGCGGACATAAAGATCAGATCCCACTCACTATACCGATCAGTCAATTAATGTATGGACATGAAGATCAGGTCCCATTCATTATACGGACACCATTGATATCGTCGTATTTCATCGGCATAAAACATAGATTCATTAGATTCATCATCCACGAGTACGAACTGCCTCATGTTGCCAATTCAAACATGTACTTGGTGGAAAAAGTATTATGCAGAAAAGGCGATAAGGTTTATGTGAAATGATTGGGATTTGATAAATCATGCAACTCGTGGATATACATGGATAATGTGTTGTAAAAAATAACTGTTTATTATAATGTTTGCTATAACTTATTATATGTAATACATAAAATATACAATACACAGGGTGCGGCGCCAAAATCCGGACAAAATTCAATTTGAAATTCTCGCCGTTCTATACCACTGGTAGATGTCGCGATTAGCGTTCAAATAGCTTGACGCATGTACTAAACCATCATAACCTCGAAACAGTCGCAATGTTGAAACCAAGTGCGGAGTATAACCGAAGAGCCGCGATTATCGAAAGTGTTCGCGCTGAGCGCTCGGCGACAGAAATCATTCGGTTCTTCGGGTACCCGAGATTGACTGTATATGATGTCATCGCAAAGTACAATGAGTTGGAGAAGTCCAACGAAGGTTTTGCAACATCGGCGAGGAAAACCCACTTGAAGGAGCGCGTTGTCAGAACGCCCGACATCATTCAACAGGCTCAGAAGCTGATTTTTGAGGATCCAGGGCAGTCGATCCGAAAATTGTCGTCGGTTGTTGGTGTGAGCGAGAAAATTATGCGTCGAATCGTCGAGGAGGACCTCCGCTACAAGTCTTACACAATTAAAGTGAGACAGATGCTTTCCGAAGCCAGCAGGACAAAGCGAGTTGACCTGCAACCTGCTTTTGTGTTCCTTAAGAAACAATGCTGCCGGACGACTCAGGTTTTTTTCTGATTAGAAAATTTTTACTGTGGATGCGAAAATCAATCGAAGGAATGACCGCTGGCTCGCCCACGACCCTGAAGATGTCCCCATTGTTGCAAGAACGAAATTTCCGGCGAATGTTCACGTGCTAGGTGTTGTATCCAGTGAGGGTGATGTCATGCCACCGCATTTCTTTAACAAAGGAAAAAATGTCACAAAAGAAGTTTATTTGCGTATTCTGACAAATGTAGTGAAGCCGTGAATGAAAACTGTGTCGTCTGGAAAACCGTATGTTTTCCAGCAGGACGTTGCGCCCACACAAGTTATTTGGTGCAAAATTGGTTGTCGGATAACGTCGACATGTTTTGGTCGAAAGAATTCTGGCCTTCCAACAGCCCAGATTTGAATCCTTTGGACTTCTATGTATGGAGCGTAATTGAAAGAGTCACGAACAAGTCCAGACATCCAAACATCGCATCATTGAGAGCCGCTATTGAAGCGGCATTCACCGATATGGACCGTGACACATTAAAGCGCGCCTGCGCACGCTTCAGACCGAAAATGGAGGCGGTCATTCAAGCAAGCGGAGGATATATTGAGTAAATGTGTTCTTTATGGCCTTACAAACAATGTGGTTAAAAAAAATTTTATAAACCTTTTCGTTTTTGCAATAAAAAATATGTTTGAAAAAATGTATAATTTGTCCGGATTTTGGCGCCGCACCCTGTATTCTATTTACACATAAAATATACAATATACGATTTATATTCTATTTACACATAAAATATACGATTTATATTCCATTTATAATGGTATCTTGTAATGCCTCCATGGTAACGTTTCAGTCGAATCGGGTATGATATACCGTTTGTCATCGTACGGACTTAGAGCAATTTTCGTCTCAGACACTGTGTACACTTCATGCAATTTTGATCGTATGCACGATTGATGGCGAGTCGTTTCGATTTCCTCTCTCAAACACTGTGCGTAATCATCAGAAGATATCGTTCGCGCTACGACATTACTCTTGACACCTTTGGCCTTCTTCGTGTCTTTCTTGCCATCCACTCGCAATGCGTACAACTTTGCCCCAAGTCCGATAAATTCCGTTATGATCGCTCCGTTGTTTTCGTCTTCCATTAAACCAGACACCTTGTTATTTACAAGCGGTATATCGTACGCGGTGTCAGCGGGATAATCGCTCGTATCAAACCTTGCAATATCACGTTTCATGTGCTTGTACATATCATCGCATTCAATGTTGTTAATGTCTGTGTCAGTGTATATTATTTTACATTTGTGGCGATACAGAGGATACATGTACTCGTGATGAAATTCATACAAGCAAATTTTTGATATGTCGAGCATGCACATATGTATGTTCTTTCTAAACGAAATGTATTTTTCTTTTGTTATTGGTATCACATCGATTGAATCCTTAAATGCATTTGCTATTTCTTTGATGATGAAATGTGAATCGTAGCCGGATAAATTGTGGAAAACGATTGGAATGTAATATGAGTTTTTGTAATTTAAGTTGCAATTTGAATGCGTTGGACTTCAGTAGCGGCCGGTAAAGTGACAATGATCGCGTACGCGCGTATCCTCTGCTGTGAATGGTTTCTCACACACGTGACATTGTGTTGCGTTGCGAAATGTCGCCCACTGTTCTTTCGACAATATTTCCATGGGGACATTAAATGATAATATTACTTTTACGCGATGTGCTATTTCTTCGAGTTGCCCGACGAACCATAAGACGGAGTCACTATCGCGACGACTTTGAAATTCGGATAATGAATCGTCGTACGAGCAACGTATGTAATAAACTATACTAAATACCCTGTGATGTTGGTATGTGTACAAATTGCAATCCTCCCTATCCCTTGCCGTCTTCTCCAGTGTGCACTCTAGGTCGGCGTATATCACAAAGGGAACACGCTCCTTTCTGCTGTGATTGCTAAAACTCAACCCTTTGTTGTCTTCGCTGGGCAGAATGATGGCACAGTCGTTAATTTTTTGACAGTCTATTGCGTGACTTTCCAGCTTCTTGTTGGAATGGAAGTAGTGCAGACACCTATAAACATTGCAATTTTTATCGACTTATTGCATACTTCTGATACATTGAATTCGTGAAATGTACTTACCGATCGCAAATGTATTTCTTATGAACTTTTTTACTCAACTGTGAACTCACGAGCTGGGATAAGTCCTTGATCCAGGCGAAATGTTCCGCGTTGTGATCTCGAGGTTCCGAAATGTGCAGCATGTTGACGTGCTATTCCCTCTTTACATCGCTGAGACGTACCGGAACAACAGATTCATTCTTTTTTCCCATGATGCCGTATTGATGGATATATCGTTTAATCGTTCAAATTTTGTAATTTGATTAATTTTCATGAGGGACTCAATATCTTGAAGATTGAGTACGTTCGTGTAATAGGGATACGATGATGCGCGATCTGCATTTTTTTCGGCTGGATACAGAGCCGCAACGATTGCCCACGCGAAACATGCATTGTCTGGAGATTTCACATTAATCACCGCTCGCTTCTGTTGTATCTCACGCGGTGACATCCCGCGTGCAACGGATTGTATTTGTTTACATTGATTGTAAGATTGAGTATTTGCGATAATGCCCACCCGCCATCGCGTTCCTGGAATTTCTCCAACGATGCTAAAGTGGGCTCGACGATGCGTCGCTCGTACCACTCGTCTAAGTTGGATGTGGAGAAGAGTTCACAGTTTTTTGTAGTAATGCTCTTTACCACACATTTTTCACCCGCAACGAACTCACCATTAAACGCAATATTCATTTTCACGTTTACGTGTCTCTCCAGTACATCTCGTACGTGCTCGAGCACCATATTCTTTGCATCCTCTAGAAATTGATGATGTTTGATGGGGTGTATATCAGTTGGACACGGGGCAATTGGACACAGTCCAATCACAAGTCGCTGTTCCAAGGGACCCTACAAATGTCTCTAATCACACGGTGCTGTGATTGGCTGTGTCCAAATGCACCGTGTCCAAGTGCACCGCTCCCGGTTTGATGTGGTTCGCGTTGATGACAATTCCGGTTAGTATGCGGTTATCGAACGAAATATCGATCTCGCGCCAAACAAGTCCGAGGTCTCTCGTGCTGTGTCCAGCACCCGCGTGAACGAAACGTGTGCGTAACGTATTTTTTAAACCCTCGAGTTGTGCGATTCGAGCAATCAATGACTGTCTAATACCGATTGATAATCGCGGTCGTTTAGCCCGACTATGTTCTTCCAACAACTCGAGACACTCGTCACACTTTTGCACCCACGCGTCGTATTCGTCTCGCAATTCTCGCTCGATTTGCGCAAAATCTTCCATTTCTTTTAAGAAGTGCACACTAGATTTACAAATGCAACTGTGTATATTGGCATAATACAACTCTGAATTTATATGTTATCAGTATATCTCCATCCCTCTCTAACAAAAATGTGTCTCGTTTAAGAGAGATTGCATGTGTGCAAAATATGTATACTTCTATGACCTTCGTAATAGTATCTTGTTTCACATTTTCTGTGAATCTTACGCACATTTTCTGTGAATCTTACGCACGTGTTCATTTGTAATAATAATATCCTGTTTCACATTTTCTGCGCATCTAACTATCGATTGCAAATCGATGTGTCAGCACAAAAATGTTACATTGTGATACATAAGATAGAGAGATCTTACATGAATACTTTTGGACTGCACTTTTGATATAATATCGGAAATCAACTTTTTCGATGATGCAGTATGGCGCGAAACAGTCAATCGATATATGAATATTCGATTGGTTATCTACGGCGCCGTATCAGAGATTAGTTGAATGATTTGATCAAATGTATTTGTACAGTAGAAGTAGATATAGATGAAAATTAGGTGAGCCTCATTTATATTATTATTATTATTATGCACCGCTTTCGGTTGGTGGGGGAATTTTGAAACGTATTTAAAACGGTTCTTGGTCGACTGGTTGCATCAGTCGTTTTGCAACAAAGACATTTAGTGGACAATTATTATTTTGAAAAGAATGCACAGTGCTGAAGGAAAACGTATGAACTATTACGTACCAGTGCAAGATGATGCTCCACCGTACGAGAAAAAAAGGTAAGTCTCAATAATTATCTTCTTGTGAATCATTTATCTTTAACTGTGTATTGCAACCGCGTTAAATTATTTATGTTTTTACAGTGTATCGCAACCGCATACAGCCCATATTTTGGGGCGAAGATACGCCTTGACGTCAATGTCTTTTAAGTACTTGGAGATTGGGATCAGCGTAGGATCGGTATCCACTGTGCAACTAGTCCTCGGTGACAATCGTGGTAATCAATTGGTCTTACACTCAGCAACTTGGGGAGAATTGATGGCAAAACGTGAAGACATTTTACAACTTTTGCAAATAACCGAGGTGTGATCCTCTCCGCTATGGATTCGCGATTTGGCGGTGGAATGTTGCACAATGTACTGCAAGAAACTTTTAAAACTCACATTATCCGGTAACTGCATGTACTTGCAAC
>NW_022639824.1:19420-19982 GCF_010583005.1 Odontomachus brunneus | reverse complement strand
AATGCTGCCGGACGACTCAGGTTTTTTTCTGATTAGAAAATTTTTACTGTGGATGCGAAAATCAATCGAAGGAATGACCGCTGGCTCGCCCACGACCCTGAAGATGTCCCCATTGTTGCAAGAACGAAATTTCCGGCGAATGTTCACGTGCTAGGTGTTGTATCCAGTGAGGGTGATGTCATGCCACCGCATTTCTTTAACAAAGGAAAAAATGTCACAAAAGAAGTTTATTTGCGTATTCTGACAAATGTAGTGAAGCCGTGAATGAAAACTGTGTCGTCTGGAAAACCGTATGTTTTCCAGCAGGACGTTGCGCCCACACAAGTTATTTGGTGCAAAATTGGTTGTCGGATAACGTCGACATGTTTTGGTCGAAAGAATTCTGGCCTTCCAACAGCCCAGATTTGAATCCTTTGGACTTCTATGTATGGAGCGTAATTGAAAGAGTCACGAACAAGTCCAGACATCCAAACATCGCATCATTGAGAGCCGCTATTGAAGCGGCATTCACCGATATGGACCGTGACACATTAAAGCGCGCCTGCGCACGCTTCAGACCGAA
>NW_022639824.1:5148-19365 GCF_010583005.1 Odontomachus brunneus | reverse complement strand
TGCGCACGCTTCAGACCGAAAATGGAGGCGGTCATTCAAGCAAGCGGAGGATATATTGAGTAAATGTGTTCTTTATGGCCTTACAAACAATGTGGTTAAAAAAAATTTTATAAACCTTTTCGTTTTTGCAATAAAAAATATGTTTGAAAAAATGTATAATTTGTCCGGATTTTGGCGCCGCACCCTGTATTCTATTTACACATAAAATATACAATATACGATTTATATTCTATTTACACATAAAATATACGATTTATATTCCATTTATAATGGTATCTTGTAATGCCTCCATGGTAACGTTTCAGTCGAATCGGGTATGATATACCGTTTGTCATCGTACGGACTTAGAGCAATTTTCGTCTCAGACACTGTGTACACTTCATGCAATTTTGATCGTATGCACGATTGATGGCGAGTCGTTTCGATTTCCTCTCTCAAACACTGTGCGTAATCATCAGAAGATATCGTTCGCGCTACGACATTACTCTTGACACCTTTGGCCTTCTTCGTGTCTTTCTTGCCATCCACTCGCAATGCGTACAACTTTGCCCCAAGTCCGATAAATTCCGTTATGATCGCTCCGTTGTTTTCGTCTTCCATTAAACCAGACACCTTGTTATTTACAAGCGGTATATCGTACGCGGTGTCAGCGGGATAATCGCTCGTATCAAACCTTGCAATATCACGTTTCATGTGCTTGTACATATCATCGCATTCAATGTTGTTAATGTCTGTGTCAGTGTATATTATTTTACATTTGTGGCGATACAGAGGATACATGTACTCGTGATGAAATTCATACAAGCAAATTTTTGATATGTCGAGCATGCACATATGTATGTTCTTTCTAAACGAAATGTATTTTTCTTTTGTTATTGGTATCACATCGATTGAATCCTTAAATGCATTTGCTATTTCTTTGATGATGAAATGTGAATCGTAGCCGGATAAATTGTGGAAAACGATTGGAATGTAATATGAGTTTTTGTAATTTAAGTTGCAATTTGAATGCGTTGGACTTCAGTAGCGGCCGGTAAAGTGACAATGATCGCGTACGCGCGTATCCTCTGCTGTGAATGGTTTCTCACACACGTGACATTGTGTTGCGTTGCGAAATGTCGCCCACTGTTCTTTCGACAATATTTCCATGGGGACATTAAATGATAATATTACTTTTACGCGATGTGCTATTTCTTCGAGTTGCCCGACGAACCATAAGACGGAGTCACTATCGCGACGACTTTGAAATTCGGATAATGAATCGTCGTACGAGCAACGTATGTAATAAACTATACTAAATACCCTGTGATGTTGGTATGTGTACAAATTGCAATCCTCCCTATCCCTTGCCGTCTTCTCCAGTGTGCACTCTAGGTCGGCGTATATCACAAAGGGAACACGCTCCTTTCTGCTGTGATTGCTAAAACTCAACCCTTTGTTGTCTTCGCTGGGCAGAATGATGGCACAGTCGTTAATTTTTTGACAGTCTATTGCGTGACTTTCCAGCTTCTTGTTGGAATGGAAGTAGTGCAGACACCTATAAACATTGCAATTTTTATCGACTTATTGCATACTTCTGATACATTGAATTCGTGAAATGTACTTACCGATCGCAAATGTATTTCTTATGAACTTTTTTACTCAACTGTGAACTCACGAGCTGGGATAAGTCCTTGATCCAGGCGAAATGTTCCGCGTTGTGATCTCGAGGTTCCGAAATGTGCAGCATGTTGACGTGCTATTCCCTCTTTACATCGCTGAGACGTACCGGAACAACAGATTCATTCTTTTTTCCCATGATGCCGTATTGATGGATATATCGTTTAATCGTTCAAATTTTGTAATTTGATTAATTTTCATGAGGGACTCAATATCTTGAAGATTGAGTACGTTCGTGTAATAGGGATACGATGATGCGCGATCTGCATTTTTTTCGGCTGGATACAGAGCCGCAACGATTGCCCACGCGAAACATGCATTGTCTGGAGATTTCACATTAATCACCGCTCGCTTCTGTTGTATCTCACGCGGTGACATCCCGCGTGCAACGGATTGTATTTGTTTACATTGATTGTAAGATTGAGTATTTGCGATAATGCCCACCCGCCATCGCGTTCCTGGAATTTCTCCAACGATGCTAAAGTGGGCTCGACGATGCGTCGCTCGTACCACTCGTCTAAGTTGGATGTGGAGAAGAGTTCACAGTTTTTTGTAGTAATGCTCTTTACCACACATTTTTCACCCGCAACGAACTCACCATTAAACGCAATATTCATTTTCACGTTTACGTGTCTCTCCAGTACATCTCGTACGTGCTCGAGCACCATATTCTTTGCATCCTCTAGAAATTGATGATGTTTGATGGGGTGTATATCAGTTGGACACGGGGCAATTGGACACAGTCCAATCACAAGTCGCTGTTCCAAGGGACCCTACAAATGTCTCTAATCACACGGTGCTGTGATTGGCTGTGTCCAAATGCACCGTGTCCAAGTGCACCGCTCCCGGTTTGATGTGGTTCGCGTTGATGACAATTCCGGTTAGTATGCGGTTATCGAACGAAATATCGATCTCGCGCCAAACAAGTCCGAGGTCTCTCGTGCTGTGTCCAGCACCCGCGTGAACGAAACGTGTGCGTAACGTATTTTTTAAACCCTCGAGTTGTGCGATTCGAGCAATCAATGACTGTCTAATACCGATTGATAATCGCGGTCGTTTAGCCCGACTATGTTCTTCCAACAACTCGAGACACTCGTCACACTTTTGCACCCACGCGTCGTATTCGTCTCGCAATTCTCGCTCGATTTGCGCAAAATCTTCCATTTCTTTTAAGAAGTGCACACTAGATTTACAAATGCAACTGTGTATATTGGCATAATACAACTCTGAATTTATATGTTATCAGTATATCTCCATCCCTCTCTAACAAAAATGTGTCTCGTTTAAGAGAGATTGCATGTGTGCAAAATATGTATACTTCTATGACCTTCGTAATAGTATCTTGTTTCACATTTTCTGTGAATCTTACGCACATTTTCTGTGAATCTTACGCACGTGTTCATTTGTAATAATAATATCCTGTTTCACATTTTCTGCGCATCTAACTATCGATTGCAAATCGATGTGTCAGCACAAAAATGTTACATTGTGATACATAAGATAGAGAGATCTTACATGAATACTTTTGGACTGCACTTTTGATATAATATCGGAAATCAACTTTTTCGATGATGCAGTATGGCGCGAAACAGTCAATCGATATATGAATATTCGATTGGTTATCTACGGCGCCGTATCAGAGATTAGTTGAATGATTTGATCAAATGTATTTGTACAGTAGAAGTAGATATAGATGAAAATTAGGTGAGCCTCATTTATATTATTATTATTATTATGCACCGCTTTCGGTTGGTGGGGGAATTTTGAAACGTATTTAAAACGGTTCTTGGTCGACTGGTTGCATCAGTCGTTTTGCAACAAAGACATTTAGTGGACAATTATTATTTTGAAAAGAATGCACAGTGCTGAAGGAAAACGTATGAACTATTACGTACCAGTGCAAGATGATGCTCCACCGTACGAGAAAAAAAGGTAAGTCTCAATAATTATCTTCTTGTGAATCATTTATCTTTAACTGTGTATTGCAACCGCGTTAAATTATTTATGTTTTTACAGTGTATCGCAACCGCATACAGCCCATATTTTGGGGCGAAGATACGCCTTGACGTCAATGTCTTTTAAGTACTTGGAGATTGGGATCAGCGTAGGATCGGTATCCACTGTGCAACTAGTCCTCGGTGACAATCGTGGTAATCAATTGGTCTTACACTCAGCAACTTGGGGAGAATTGATGGCAAAACGTGAAGACATTTTACAACTTTTGCAAATAACCGAGGTGTGATCCTCTCCGCTATGGATTCGCGATTTGGCGGTGGAATGTTGCACAATGTACTGCAAGAAACTTTTAAAACTCACATTATCCGGTAACTGCATGTACTTGCAACCAGGTACAGTGGAACATTTGTTCACTCTCGAGCATTGCATTGACCATATGTACTCATGGTTATATGAAAATACACACATTGTTAATACAAAATGTAGAAATTTTGTAAAAATTCTTCGAGAGAAGAATATTACCGAAACGGATAATGCGATATCGGCGATACGCAATAGCGGGGACTTTGACGGTGGTGCACTCATCGATTGCGAGCTATTGGCGTGCGCAATGAATGATATTATGTATGAAGTATTGAACAAATAATCTGTACATGAAACACTTTCAAAATATATAACTTGTAATCCCAAAATCTGCTGTTTATTTATATTACTCCTTTTTTCATGTTTTCTCGATACACAACAAATAATCTTAAAATGTTATCCGGTATTTGCGGGGCACAGCGAGTGATGCAAACGCTTGCAAAATCTTGTCGCGGGGGTACAGTGTACGTGCTCATTAGTAATAAGAATATCATGTGTCACATTCTTCTTCTTGCACATCTAACTGTCGAGTGCATATGTTTACAATATGTTGTCGCGTAGTGATATTTAATACGTTTGCAAATTCTTAGAGTTTGCAGCTGCGACTAAAAAATTTACGCCGCGAAATACGCGAGCGAGCGGCGCGAGCTGCCGCAAAAACCGCCGCAAAATCCGCCGCAAACCGCCGCAATAACCGCCGCAAAATCCGCCGCGAAATCCGCCGCGGATTGATAAAATGATCTATCAAAAGCAGATAGAAAAATTTATATAATATCGATAATTATCGATCATCGGTATTATGTAAATATGACAGTAAAAATTATGTAAATATATATGTTGGTAAAAATTAAATAATTAAATGTTGATATATAATATCGGTAATAAATTGCTGATCATTGGTATTATGTAATAAGATGGTAAAAATTATGTAAATATATGTTCGTAAAAATTAAGTAATTAAATGTTGGTATATAATATCGGTAATAAATTACCAATCGTCGGTATTATCGATATTGTGTAATTATATGTTGGTAAAAATTATATGTTAGTAAAAATTATGTAATTAAATGTTATATAATATCGGTAAAAAATTACCGACCGTTGGTAATATCGGTATGCCCCCCCCCCAATTACCGACCGCTGACAATCCCCTTCCCGCGGTGACGCATACCTCCCCGCGGTGACGTCATACCTCCCGCTCGCGGTACCCGCCCCTCAAAGGACCTGAGTTAGAACCGGCCTAGTATATCTACTCTCATGAATTCGAAGAAGTTCATTTGACGGCGGGTATAAACATTTGCGATATGCTCATTAAACGTGAAGAAAACGATCCTTTTTTATAGCGACTGATAACTAGTGATGAGAAGTGGATTGTTTATAGCATTGTGGTGCGTAAACGGTCTTGGTCCCGACGTGATAATTTGCCTCAAACGACATCGCAAGCAAACATTCATCAGAGGAAGGTTATGCTCTCAGTGTGGTGGGATTTTAAAGGTGTCGTGTTTTATGAGCTCCTATCAAGGAACCAAACAATCAATTCGAATGTGTACTGTCGGCAATTGGACAGTTTGAACGAATCCATCATCCAGAAACGTCCAGAGCTCGTTAATCGTAAAGGAGTTGTGTTCCATCACGACAACGCGAGGTCACACACAATTTTGATCACCCGTCAAAAATAATTGGAGTTTGGATGGGATGTGTTGCCACACCCATCATACTCGCCTGACCTTGCGTCGTCAGACTTCCACCTGTTTCGCTCTCTTCAAAACACCTTGCGTGGTAACATTATATTCAATTCAGATGAAGCTGTAAATCAGCACCTTGTTCAATTTTTCGCCGATAAAGACAGGTCCTTCTATGAACGAGGAATTATGAAGCTCACTGAAAGATGGCCAAAGGTTATCGAATAAAACGGGCAATATATCATTGATTGATCTTTGTTCTTTATATAAATAAATAACCTTTGAAAAACATAGAAAAAATACGTTATGACTTTCCCGACAACCCAATATTTTCTAATAAATTTAACTGTTTATTTATTGCTTTTTCATCGTTTGCGTTCATTACATCGAAAAGTGATTTGGCTAAAGACCCTATCCTGTCCACTAGTTCTCATTTTGCGTTTGTCGGAGTTTGTATATATTGTTGCGCTCACGTTTGTACTCGCAATCGCGCACTGAAGGAATAAATGTAACACTTTCTATAAAAACGAGAAACTTTTACTATTTACAGCAATTCACAATGAAACGAGCTCAATTACAATACAATCTATACACGTCTGTTCGCAATCACGACTCACTGTCAACTCTCTAACGTCAGCTGTTGTTTACTTTTCTTAACAACCCATCGTCGAGGAACGTTTGTCATCCTAGATCATCGGGTATCTATACATATTTCAAAGGTACGGGCGCAACACTGCTCTCCCTCTCTCCGAATTGTTGTCCCGACAATTCAAAAGGTAACTTTAGAAGATCGTCTTCCAAGGGCACCAAGATGATTTCCTGCTCTACTCTGAGCTGCTGCTGCTGCAGGTTACCGAGTATCATCAGGTCCCAACCAATTCCCTCTAGAATTTCAATGTTGATTTCCAGTCACCAAGACGGCTTCCTGTCCCAGTCCGTGCTGTTGCTCCAGACCCTGCGGGCACCGTCCTTCCAGGTCTAAGTCAGATTTTCTAGTAGGTCAAGAGGTCGACGCTTCTCCAACCGTTGTATCCAACCGCTTCCAGTTTTCGGACAAGAGGGTGGTATCACACGTGGATCCAAATGTTCTTTTGCAAGAACACTCTAGGTCCCCACCCCGGCATTCGCCCAATGCCTCACGAAAAAATCACGGTCAAAAACCGTGGGTGGGGCGGTCTTCTCTATCGATCCAAACAAATCTTCCAAGATAATTCCTCTCGATGGGCCCAACAGCAAAACTTTTTCTTAAGGGGTGTTGTTTGGTTTAAAAAATCGATTTTTTTACATATTTTTAAAGATTGTACTTTCAAAAATATGTGGTAAAAATTTCAAGTCAAAATTCGAAAAATTAATTGAGTTACAGCCTGTTGAAAAGTCAGGTAGCCTTGCGGAGCTCTAGGGCGGAGCGCTGCGCTTTATATGCGTGTCGCCCTCTTTTAGGTCTTTGCAGCTGCTTTATTATTCTTTTGTTATATTTCAACATGGCCACCGTTAGGACGTTAGCCAGGTCATTTTCTCCATTTTTATTTCAGTATACTTCGAAACGTTGAAGTGGCAGGACGTTCCTCAAGTTTTCGATTATTTATAATTATTTTTTCGGTTTTGCATCATGTTCGTTAATACGAAAGGAAGTAAAGCAAGTAATGTTCGGCTTGGACATAAATGCAAGAGAAGAAAATTTTATGGAAATCAACATACAAATGAAACAAAGGTGTCGTTCGCTAGTACTTACGCAAAAAAACTGAAGAATAAAAACAATTTTGAAATCACAATCGATGCCAGACATGGATATCGAATTATACACTTCCTGTTTGTTTATAATATACTGAAAATTTTACTGAAGTGTAAAAAATGTAACAGTGATGTAAATTTTTATGTGAGAGGAGAACAAGGTTTGGGATTTTAAATTGTTGTTGATTGCGATTGTGACTCAACTGAAATTGATTCTTGTCCCAAAATAAACAATAAATCGTTTTAAATAAATCGACGAATAGTTTTTGCAATGCGTCTCATTGGAGTTGGCTTACGAGGCATCAATACTTTTTGTGGTTTGATGGACTTAGGTCAAAGACTAGCGACCAATGTATATTATGCATGCCTTCAAAACATCTGGACTGCCAGTAAAGCAGTTTTTGATATTGTTATACTAAAGGCAGCATTAGAAGAGAAGGAAAAAAATACTGAAGCAGGAAATGAACCTTTGCACTTAACTGTCTCGGGCGATGGAACATGGAGTAAGAGAGGCTATTCGTCATTGTTTGGAGTTGTCACGTTAATTGGAAAGTATTCAGATAAAGTTGTGGATTTGATCGTCAAGTCTACGTTTTGTCAGGCTTGCAATTATTGGCAAAAGAAAAACGATGAGGAATTTGAAACGTGGTATGAAGAGCATGAAGAACATTGCGTAAGCAATCACACTGGGAGAATGGAAGTGGATGGTGGGGTCGAAATGTTTGCGAGATCTGAGACACTTCATGAAGTCAAATATATTAATTATATCGGTGATGGTGACACAAAAACATTCAAGACGCTCTTAGACAGTAAGCCGTATGGAGATGAACTTTCAATTACAAAAAAAGAGTGCGTTGGACATGTAAAAAAACGTATGGGTTTTCAACTGAGAGCCGCTAAGAAAGACAATAAAAGACTTGGTGGTAAGGGTCCTGGAAAATCAACCGATGCCTTAATAAATGACTTATCGACATACTACGGTTTGGCAATAGTCCGTAATTCTGATTCTGTCGATGCTATGAAAGATGCAATATGGGCTATTTTTTATCTACAAGTGCTCGACGGATGAGAATCTACAACACGATAAGTGTCCGCCCGGTGAATCATCATGGTGTAAATGGAAACAAGCCGAAGCTAATAACGTTTTGTCAAAATATAAACATCCAGCTCCACTTACGTCACAGATCCAAGAAGTCATACGATCTATTTATAAGGACTTATCGTCGGATGATTTATTGAAACGATATTTAGGTGGCCATACTCAAAACAACGAGTGTCTCAACTCTTTGATTTGGAGTTTTGCACTGAAACACATATTCTGCACCAGAAAATCTATTGAAATTGCATCATTTTTGGCAGCATGCATTTTCAATGAAGGTTTTAATTCTGTGCTTCGAATAATGGAAGCCATGGGAATTAAGATTGGGATGAACGCGTCAATAATGGCTACCAGACGAAACAATAAACCGATAAGAAACGCTGACAAACGTACAAGCTTCAAAAGAAGCCCGATCTGCACGTCGATTAGAGATTACAACAAAAAACGAGCTATATGAAGAGGAAGAGGAAGTACTATACGGTCCTGGGATCGCCGACTAGCTGTAAGTACTACTTAAACTTTAAACGCGTTTTTCTCGAAACGACGTTTTTGAAGTTGGTGGAAGTTTTGTACAAATCCCAAATCATACGATCGATATGATTTTGGTCTTAAAATGTTCGGAAATACCGCCTCTCTAAAGTAGACTAGAATAAAGAGAAAATATTGAAAACTTTTTGTTTATGAATAAATAACTGCAACAATTTTTCTTAAAAATAACACATTTGTAACGGCCTTGCGTTACGTGCGGGATAGTCTTAGTCGGTGCGGTCCGAGGTTCCGTTCGTTAGATGAAAAGCAGTGGTATAGGTTATAATAACGTGGAACTATATTCTAATCTCAATGCTATTTACAATTATTTACATACGACGTTACGCCGTTGGCGCGTGATCGCGTTTTTGCTCTCGTCGGAAGTCGATGTTGTCGTCGCGCGATCAGCTGTGAGCGTCGAGGCACGCGCGCGTCCGGCGGGACGCGGTCGGGAATGTTTCCCGATATGCTATTGTTCGTCTTTGGCGTTTGTCGACTCGTCGGTTTTAAGCTGATTGTTTACACCGGGTTTTATCCTGGCTGGTTTAAAGGCGCTCGTTGTCACTGGTATCTTACGTCCTGTATGCGTTCGTGGTCTTATGTGTTAGCGGCGTGGCGTGAGAGACAGGAGGTCGACGTCGCGTATCCGGGTGTATATCAGTTGGACACGGGGCAATTGGACACAGTCCAATCACAAGTCGCTGTTCCAAGGGACCCTACAAATGTCTCTAATCACACGGTGCTGTGATTGGCTGTCTCCAAATGCACCGTGTCCAAGTGCACCGCTCCCCGCGTATCCACTTCGGTCGACGGAGCGGTGTATGGATAGGAAGCCGACATCGCGTATCCACTTCGGTCGGCGGAGCGGTTTCGGAGAAAGGACATCGACGTCGCGTATCCACTTCGGTCGACGGAGCGGTGTATGGATAGGAAGCCGACGTCGCGTATCCACTTCGGTCGACGGAGCGGTATCGGAGAAAGGATGTCAACGTCGCGTATCCACTTCGGTCGACGGAGCGGTATATGGATAGGAAGCCGACGTCGCGTATCCACTTCGGTCGGCGGAGCGGTATCGGAGAAAGGAGGTCGACGTCGCGTATCCACTTCGGTCGACGGAGCGGTGTATGGTGAGGATGCCGACGTCGCGTATCCACTTCGGCCGGCGGAGCGGTATCGGAGAAAGGATGTCGACGTTGCGAATCCACTTCGGTCGACGGAACGGTCTAGGATCTCTGGGAGGTTGCGAGCTTTTGATCGGTGGTGTGCCTCAGGAGAGCTTTTCGATCAATCTCTCTCGATATCGTTTTCGTGTCGGCTTTTATACTAATTTGCAACAAACAGAGCGGCTGTTCGTTGACCTTGCGGTTGTTCCGCGCGCGGTCGTTCGGCGTTAATTCTAAATAACGTTCCCCGATTATCGTGACGATTTTCCGGATCGTTACATCACCCCCCCTCTTTGCAATGCCTGTCTCGGGCACTAGCTACTTCTACTTAAATCTATTTTCGCAAAACTTAATTCTAACTTAACTCTACCCTTCACCATGTTATTTAACTAAATGCTAATTTATTCTTACATCCTAATCTTAATCCTATTCTTAATTCTTTAACGGTTTAAATCTTACTTACTACGGCTTGCAAAATACGTTTTATTTTACTTTGTATGCAAGTGTTAGTTCGCCTGTTTTCGAGAACTTGAATCTCCATAGTTCTCCGTTGACGTATCGCCGGTATTTGCGCGATATATGTGCCGCATAATGTGGTACATCGACGGTATGCTCGTTGGAGATATGTACGCGGATTGTCGCTGTTTGCGGTTCGCGTGTTTTTATAGTAAATTTTTGTGTTACCGGTTCGTTCGTTAGAATTTTTATTGTTGGTCGTGTCCGTGGTTGGTCCTTGTATGCCGCTGCCCCATGTTGGTGGTACCTGGAATGGCTGTGTTCTACTCGCTATCGGTGTTCCGCCTGGTGTCTGTTGTGCGACTCCCGGATAAGGCCTAATGCGCGGTCGCTGCCTCCTCGTTGGTGGTTGGTTCTGGTTTATCAGCGCTTGCAGTTTATTCTGCGCTACCCTCGCTGTTGGTGGTGTCTTCAGGCATGCGATGGCCGGTTTTCTTTCAGGCTTAGTGGTTAGCCTGTCTGACGGTGGTCGTTTCCCCGGTGGAAGTTTCCTGGCTGTTATTTGGTCCTGTTCTCTGTGGTTGTGGGCCGTATCTTCCGTCGTGATCAGCGAATCCCACAGGGCCTGGGCCTCTGCTTCGTTCCACGTTGTCAAGAGGTTGTCGATTGTTTTGTCTATTGTTACGTCCATGTTTGTAGACTGTTTCCTCGAACCGCGGTCTCGTCTCTTTTATATCCTCAGCTTGTGTTTTGCTTGTTTGTTTGCCTGGCGTGTTTACCCTTAACGTGTCGGGCCAAAACCGACTCGGGTAATGTTCCTGTTGCTCGGATAACGTTTCTCTTCCTGGCTCCCAGTTTTCGAGCCATATCTTAAGTTCCTGGTTAATTCTCATTTTTGTTTCTGGCCTTGCTGGTTTGGTCGCTCTCGTCGCAGTGTTCTTGCTAAGCCTCGCTGACTCTTTTAATATCCTAATTCCCCCCCTCCATAACTGTTTTGATTGTTCGGTTGGAGGGGGCAACGAATAATTTCTGTTTTGTTGTTTATTCGTTGTTGTCTGGTTTTAGATCATGTATATGTATATGTTTGCGCCATGTTTGTGCCATTTTTCGTCGAATAGATCTACGATTACTGGTGAGATGATTCTCTTTACCGTTAGCGGTCCCATATACTTCGGTGCTAATTTTGAATTGATAGCTTTCTCTTTGTTGGACAGTGTATGCGCCCATTTCCATACGATATTTCCGATTTTCGGTTTCCAGGGCCTTTTTCTTAAGTTGTAGAATTTCTCCTGTTTTTGGAACGCCCGAGCCATATGGATTTTCACTAGTTCATACGCGTCCTTCAATTGTTCGCGGAGCTTTGTTGATGTCGTACCTGGGCTTTGTTTTCGTTTTAATTCGCATGGTCCAGCGAGTTCTCTACCATTGTTCAAGAACGCCGGCGTATATCCTGTGTCTTCGTTTTGTGCTGTATTAAAAGCAAACTTTATTTGGCTTAAATTTTCATCCCAGCTTCTATGGTCTCTTTCTACGTACTGGGAGATCATTGTTTTTATCGTACGATTTGCTCTTTCTACGGGGTTGCATTGGGGAGTCCATACCGGTGTCCACCGGTGTTGTATTCCTAGTTTCTTGGTTAGTTTTCTCATGTTCCCCGATTTGAATTGCGTCCCATTGTCCGATATTATAACATCCGGGCATCCGTGTCGGTAGGCGATCTCTTCTAGAAAGCCTTGTGCCACTGCGCTAGCTGTTGCTTGGGGGTGTATATCAGTTGGACACGGGGCAATTGGACACAGTCCAATCACAAGTCGCTGTTCCAAGGGACCCTACAAATGTCTCTAATCACACGGTGCTGTGATTGGCTGTGTCCAAATGCACCGTGTCCAAGTGCACCGCTCCCGTTGCTTGGCGTAGAGGCTTTATCTCGATCCATTTCGAGAATCGGTCCTGCATCGTGAGGATCCACGTGTATCCCTTTTTGGACCTTGGTAGCGGTCCTATCAAGTCTAGCGAGACCTGTTTCCATGGTTTTTGTACCACCGTGGCGTGCAGCTTTTCTGCTGGTTGCATTTGTGATGCCTTGTGGGCCACGCAATTTCTGCATTTTTTTACATATTGGCTGATATCTCTAAACATCCCTGGCCAATAGTATAGCCGAGCTACTCGGCATATTGTTTTCGCGATTCCGAGGTGACCAGCTGAGTCGTCGTGATATGTTCGTAGTATCTCCGGACGTTGCTTGCGCGGTATGCATCGCTTCCATTGATCCTGGCTCGATACTTCTTTGAAGTCAAGACTGTGAAGGATATGTCTGTACAAGTTGCCTTCCCTTATCTGGTAATCTGGTAATAGATGAGGTTGCTCTGCAACTTGTTTCTTCTTTTGCTTGTACCACTGGCACTCCATGTTTGCTTGTAATGCGGCGATTACCGGTTGTTGGGATAGTGCGTCGGCTACTCTATTCATGCTTTCTTTTCGGTAGCGTATGTCGAATATATACTGTTGTAATTCGAACTTCCACCTGCCTAATCATCCTGATGGTGATTCTAGTTTTTCTAGCCATTGTAGTGATTGGTGGTCGGTTAGTACGGTGAACTTGTATCCTTCTATATAACAGCGCATTTTCCTGATTCCTCATACTACTGCCAGGCACTCTAGTTCTGTTGCGCTGTAATTTCTTTCGGCATTATTGAGCGTCCGACTTGCGTATGCTATCATGCGCTCTCCTCCCTCGAGTACCTGCGTGAGTACCGCTCCTAGTTCGTGCTGGCGTCTGTTTGTAGGGTGAATTCTTGGTTAAAGTCCGGGCAGGCTAATATCGGTGCGGTAATTAGTGTTTGCTTTAGCGTTTGAAATGCTTTTTCTTCTTCGTCTCCCCATCTCCATTTTTCCTGTTTTCGTGTTAGATTTGTTAGTGGTACCGCTATTCTTGAAAATCCTGCAATGAAGCGTCGGTACCACGATGCCATGCCCAGGAATTGGCGTATTTGGCGGACGGTTGTCGGCGTTGGCCATTTAGCTACTGCGTTCATTTTTTCAGGGTCTGTTCTTATGCCTTGCTTGTCGACTATGTGTCCCAAGTATTTTAGACTGGGTCGACAAAAATGGCATTTTTCTATATTTAGTCGGAGATTTGCCTCTCTTAGTTGTTCAAATACCTGTTTTAGTAGTGTCAAGTGTTCCTCGAATGTTCTGGTAGCGATAATTATATCGTCCAGATATACTTGCACGTTGGCTTCTAGTTCCGCTCCTATAATTGAGTCCAATAACCGTTGAAAAGTTGCTGGTGCGGCATGTAGTCTAAATGGCATTACTTTAAATTGTTTTAGTCCTCTGCCCGGTACTGTAAAAGCGGTGACTGCACGGCTTTTTGGTGTTAGCGGTATCTGCCAGTAGCCGTCTTTTAGGTCGAGTGTTGTAAGATACCTAGCTCCCCTCAGTTTGTCTAGTGTTGCCGTTATTTGTGGTAAGGGGTATGCGTCCGTCTCGGTTACTTCGTTAACATTCCTAAAGTCGATGCAGAACCTGTGCTTTCCATCTTTCTTTTTTACTAGTACAATCGGTGAGCTCCATGGGC
>NW_022639824.1:4869-5068 GCF_010583005.1 Odontomachus brunneus | reverse complement strand
GGTGAGCTCCATGGGCTCTGTGACGGTTCGATTATTCCTGCCTCTTCCAGTTAACTTCTCTATCAATTATACTCTGTATTGCTGGGTTCCTCGGCCTGTATCGTTGTTTAATAGGTTCTATTCCTGGTTTCACCCTGATTTTATGTTGTATTAGGTGAAGTAAAAAGTTCTGAGCGTTTTCCGCTAGATGTCTTTAGTG
>NW_022639824.1:4437-4859 GCF_010583005.1 Odontomachus brunneus | reverse complement strand
CCTCCGACCTTTCTGCCGTATTTCTTTTGGTGGCGGTAATGTTATTCGGAATTTTGCCCATAAATCTACTCCGATGGGCATGGGGCTTTCAAGGTTTGGTATAACGTCGAATGTGTGCCAGTATCGCTTGTTAGCTATTGTTACCGGTACCTTTACCTTTCCTTGAATTTTTATACTTGCACCATTTGCCAGGCGTATTGATTTGTCCCTCCTCTGTGTCGGATGTTGCCATTTGTTTGCTAACATCGCGGTTCTTTGGCTTATACAGGAAATTTCGGATCCGGAATTGATTAACGCGTTAAGCTGAGTAGGTATTATATAGGGGTTCTAACTCAGGTCCTCCGAGGGGGGGTGAGGGGCGGGGGTATCGCGGACGAGGGGGGTATGACGTCACCGGGGGGGGTATGACGTCACCGCGGGGG
>NW_022639824.1:3143-4023 GCF_010583005.1 Odontomachus brunneus | reverse complement strand
CACGGGGGGGTATGACGTCACGGGGGTATGACGTCACGGGGGGTATGACGTCATGGGGTATGGCGTCATGGAGGGGTATGACGTCACCGCGAGGATATGACGTCACCGGGGGGTATGATGTCACGGGGGGGGGTATGACGTCACCGCGGGGTTATCATCGGTCGGTAATGGGGAGGGGGGCATACCGATGTTACCGGCGGTCGGTAATTTTTACCGATATTATATAACATTTAATTTTTTACCAGCATATAATTTTTACCAACATATAATTACCGATAATACCAACGATCGTTAATTTATTACCGATATTATATACCAACATTTAATTTTTTACCAACATATATATTCTTTACATAATTTTTACTGTCATCTTTACATAACATTGATGATCGGTAATTACCGATATAATTTTTTCTATCTGCTTTCGATAGATCATTTTACCGATCTGCGGCGGTTTTCGCGGCGGATTTTACGGCGGTTTCCGCGGCGGATTTTGCGGCGGTTTCCGCGCCGCCCGCGCCGCCCGCGCCGCCCGCGTGATTTTTTAGTCACAGCTGCAAACTCTAATATTCTGCACACGTATGCATTCGACAAATTAGATGTGCAGAAAATGTGACACATGATATTCTTATTATTATTGAGCACGTACACTGTGCCCCCGCGACAAGTTTTTGCGTGTTATGCATTCAACAATTAGATGCGCAGAAAATGTGGCACATGATATTCTTATTACTAATGAATGTAAGATCTCTCTCTCTCAGCGTGATTTTTTAGTCACAGCTGCAAAACTCTAATATTCTGCAAACGTATGCATTCGACAATTAGATGCGCAGAAAATGTGACACATGATATTCTTATTATTAATGAGCACGTACACTGT
>NW_022639824.1:2677-2870 GCF_010583005.1 Odontomachus brunneus | reverse complement strand
CAGTCGACCGATAATAGTAAGAGAGCACACAATATTTATTGTAATAATTTCATATAAAATTTACTAATATAATCGATAAATGTAACATTATAATATAAAGTAAAATATTATAATAATGAAACGGTAAAGAAACGGTAAATAACGGGAGTGAAACAGTAAAGAACGGTAAAGAAACGGTAACGTAAACGGTAAA
>NW_022639824.1:0-174 GCF_010583005.1 Odontomachus brunneus | reverse complement strand
CACTGCTGAAATACACACCATATACGTAGTCTATGGTGGTATGTTTGTCGCTGCTTAAGACTGCTCCCATGTATTTTTGCCCCAGTGGGCCAAAATGAGTGCGCAAAGTTTCCTGCTCCTCGAAAGTTTGCAGCTCACGTCTAATCGATGTTACGAGTGAATCACCAGTGGTCT
>NW_022639823.1:103217-104661 GCF_010583005.1 Odontomachus brunneus | reverse complement strand
TCACTTCTTTTTTGAATATTTAAAACATCTGCACTTTGTTTAAGTTAACCTGTACTTTTCGTTTTGTCTTTTTTTTGGTACTTTTTGTTTTAATATTTTTTGTATAATTGATATTTATCACACAATTACTTATGTAATAAATACATACATATATGTACTTGGTTAATTATATTGATTTCACTTCCTTTTTGAACATAATTAATTTAAAACATCTACATTTTGTTTAAGTTAACATGTACTTTTTGTTATGTAGTTTTTGTTTCGGTGTTTTTTATTTAGTACTTTCTTATACGTACTTGGTGTCTTTTTTTTGTAAAAACTGTTTATTATGATCTCATTGATTTTTGTGTAGATTATTTAGATAAGACTTTTACCTTACTTTTTCCGCAAAGAAAATATAATACATCTTTGAAATTTCGTGGCTAATTGCATTGTAGCGAATTCTCTCTAATTAGCGGAGAGAATGACGCTTACCGGGTCGACCTCGCACGAGGTCCAGCGGCGTGAGGAAAGGGAGGCGAAATCGATTCGGAGCTGAGTTGTTCAAATTGATTTATTCACTTTATTTTCACTCTCGATAATTTTACGCCGCGGTTGTTTCGAATCGATCATGAGTTAGAGCGGAAATCTTCATTAAGAGCCGAAATTTCGGTCACACAATTACGACGGAGATCTTGTGGAGCATCCAACGGATGCCCGGCCGACGGAGATCTTGACGCGGCCGACGGAGATCTTGTATCGCGGTGACCCCGGACTCTGTCGCGAAATGATCGTTGAGATTCCGCGGCACTTTAGCGCAAGACGACACAAAACACGAAATTACAATTTCAAGCGCGCGCGACGTTGATCGAACGTACAGATAAAGTGTAGTTCGAGGCAATACGGAAACGCAGCGATTAAGTATGAAAAAAAACAAACAGCCAAGGCAGACACCGATCGCAACGGCCAACGGCGATGAGAGCGGAGTAATCCGGAGCTGCGCGAGAGCGCGGTCGCCGACGGCAACCGGCGATTCAGAAAAATGAGAATTGAAATTCCGCTAATTCGGAATTCAACGAAACCAAGAGAGCCGTTTTGAAACTAAGGATTCAAATGTAGCTGACTACGCGATACGACCTTACTATTAAGGCGAGAGATTGCTCCGACTCTTCCGACGTCTGGCTGTTAGCTCCTCGGATGCTCGACTGTGTGGCCTTCTATAAAATGTGGCTAATTGCCGTGTGGAACAAGCCCACTTTTCTTCATCTCTGGCACCCGTTGATTGGTCCAGCGCAGACGGTGATCGCTGGTCGCGTGCCGAATTTTCCTTAAAAGGAGATTTCTCACGCTATGTAGGGCTCCACGGCGCGTGCCGGCCTTCGATTCGCGGAAACACTGTTTATCCGCAGTTGCTATGACAACCGAAAGCGATCTGTGTTTATTACGGCTTACCTGGCACGCGCCG
>NW_022639823.1:100637-100912 GCF_010583005.1 Odontomachus brunneus | reverse complement strand
AAAACACATACAAGTGTATTTATTCAAATAAACCTTTATATATATATAATACTACAAAAGGTAGTCTAAACTCTACTACAATTTTCTCCACCGCCACACACCCTGCCGCACCCGCATCACCGATCTCGAACTTTCCTTCGTGTCCCGGCAACACGGGCACGACACGGCCTTGGCGAATTCTTAGTTCGAGGTCCCGGATTGTAGTATGATTCGGATGTTGTTCTCTTTCGGGGTAACGATTCCGGTAAACTCGCGAAGCTTCATGATAATTTAGT
>NW_022639823.1:87217-100185 GCF_010583005.1 Odontomachus brunneus | reverse complement strand
TCTTGCCTTCACTGGTTGGATCATGTCCAGATCTTGCCTTGATCGGTTGTATCATGTCCAATTCTTACCTTCACTGGTTGGATCATGTCCAGATCTTGCCTTGACCGGTTGGATCATGTCCAATTCTTGCCTTGACTAGTTGAATCGTGTAAGATAAGACGGAAAGTGAATACTTTACGAGATATTTTGAATTTTTTCATATTGCAACTTTGGAGCTTTATAACTCGAAAAGTACTCAATAAAGAAACATTTTATTAGAATGTTTTGGAAAGCTCTCGAGGTCAGCTACAAGAATATGTAATAAAAAATAGGGGATGCCGTTTAAAAAAATTAAGGTGACTTTCATGTGACTTTCAAATAATTCTTCAAGGTCAAAGCAATGGTACCATCTTATGGTCCCCTCGAAACCAAACAACTTTTATCTGAAAAATTTTTCTCTCCCGTGCTTGGTTTTCGACATATTCGACTGGATGGATTAAAATGGTCCACCCTGTACTACCCTGTATATATATATATATATATATATATATATATATATATATATATATATTTGTCAATTGATGGTTCTGAGGACATTTTTAATAGAAAACCCTATTTTTCGAGAACATTTGTATTCATTGAGGTCTGTTCTCGTTTAGGTACCCGTAAATTGACTACTATGAGGACAGTCCTCATTAATGACTCTATCTATTAATCGCTGATTTTGAGGACGTTACAATGTCCTCAATAAAACATTTACCAGAAATGTATTTTGAGGTCTGTCCTCGATGTCAATATATAGTTTATTGATATAATAGTAATGTAAAACGTACCGTTAGAATTGACCAATTACGATCGAATATTCAACAAAATGGCGACCTTACGTTTCGACGATTCTTAACGCATAATGTAGGATTAATCAATATTTCCATCATCTCAAAGAAATAAAGGATTCTAATTGGTTTATTTCTTTATGCGTTCTGTAATAAGCGCAGTAAGCTTTAAACCGTAAGAACTGGGCCAATCACAATTTATTTTTATAAGAATTATTGACTGCAATTGCGAAAAGTGCGATAAATTTCTATTCCTAAGAAATGCACATCTTTTTTGCTATTGACATTATTTTAATAACATTATCTTCTTTTTTTATGTACAAACGTTTCTGTTATTTTAACAGAAACTCATGTGTTATTAAAAATGTTTCTTTTTGTCTGAATTAGTGGTTTATTAAAAAAAAATAATTCATTTTCATTAGTTATTGCGAGGAGGCGTCAAAATTGTACAATGTTACGTTTTCCACATAGCATAGTGAATTTTTAATGTACACTATAAGTTTTCTTCTTTCCTGAACTGTAATTCTTTAAAAATAAATAAGAAAATTACATGCATCATAAGTGGAATTCCTAATGAATTCTAAAAGTAATTGAAGTCATTGGATGCGAAATAGTCTTCATAATGAACTTTTAACGATTATTTATAAAACGAATTTATTGTATCTAATTCTTTAGAAATTCTTCAGGTATTCATTTTTCTAATTCTTTATGTATTCTTTAAAATGAATTTCTATTCATCTATGTCATCTAGGTTAAATGCATGCAATCGCTAATGATACGGAATTTTTAACTAACGACAATATATTTGAAATATTATAAATTATTAATTCGCTCTGAAAGGAACATGGATGAGATAATACTTTTAAAATAGGAAATATATTCATTAATTTTAATATAGCGTCTTTGATATATAAAATAAAAGAAATATACGAAATATATAAATAATATAAGAAATATATAAATAAATAATATAGAATTTGTAATAAAAACAAATATAATATAAGGTAATTAAACTTATTGTTTATTTAAATTTGTGTCATTTGACAAACGGATACACTCAATTATACATATTATTTGATAAACATAAATACATTTTTTTTTTTTTTAAAAGAACTATGTTCACAACATATGCAATGAACATAAAAAAATATACACATAAAATATTTGTAGAGAATAATTTTTTTATATGGAAGCACTTTTTATATCTACTATAATAATTTTGATAAATGTAAATCATAAATATATTCCTAATCTTATAAAATAAGATTACAAAAGCAAATGTATTAGGTGGTAAACTTAGTTCCTGCGGTTTTTTTGTTTAAAAAACTCATTTATTTCGACATCAAAAGCAAAAAATACATTAATCGAAGTATTTTCCCTCGCTAGCTATACATTTTTCCCATCTTTCGGGCAACGCGTAGATTCCGCGACGATAGAACGATTGGTCTTTTGATGCAATCCATTCGTCGATCCATTTTCGCACATCCTCATAATTTCTGAAGTGTGTATCCACCAAGCCGTGCTGCATCGACCGGAACAAGTAATAGTCCGAAGGAGCTAAGTCTGGTGAATACGCTGGGTGCGGGAGAACTTCCCACTCGAGCTGCATCAGTGTTTCTTTGACGGCTTTGGCAACGTGTGGTCGAGCGTTGTCGTGCAAAAGCATGACTTTACGTCGATTGCTGGCTACTGCTGGTTTTTTTCCAACAATGCTTCATTCAGATGGTTTTAATTGTGATTGATATCGATCCCCCGTGATACTTTCGTTCGGTCTGAGTAGCTCATAATAAACGACGCCGTGCATATCCCACCAAATGCAAAGCATTGCTTTGTGGCCATGAATATTTCTCTTTGGTGTGGATGTCGATGGTTGGCCAGGGTCTACCCATGATTTTCTTCGTTTAGGATTATCGAAGTATATCCATTTTTCATCGCCAGTCACTATGCGCCACAAAAAACTCTTCTTTTTCTGCCTGGCGAGCAGAGAAATAGAGATGTTTAAGCGATTCGCAATGGCATTTGCGGTTAATTCGTGTGGTACCCATTTTCCCTCCTTTTGAATTTTTCCCATTGCATGTAGACGTTTGGAAACAGCCATCGGAGTAACATTTAATGCTGCAGACAATTCTTGGAGCGTTTGAGTAGAGTTTTCGTCCAATAATGCCTGCAAATCGGTGTCTTCAAACTTTTTCGGTTGGCCTGAGCGTTCTTTATCATTGACATCAAAATCACCACTCTTAAATCGCTAAAACCATACTTGGCATGTTCTTTCCGATGGATGATAATTGCTATAAGCTTCGAAAAGCAATTTATGAGCTGCAGTTCTTTTCAAGTCAAAGTAATGAAGCAGCACATGTCGAAAAAACAACTTATCACGTTCTATATTTAATCAAAAGAAAAAATAGCACTGCTCGCTTAAATAAATCTCTTCGCACTGAATTTTATTGACAAATATCTAACTTCTAAAATGCAGCCAGTTTCAGATGTCAAAATAAATTACACCTACAACTAACGTCATCTGTGAGCCGCAGGAACTAAGTTTACCACCTAATATAAAAATAACTGAAACTTTTTGTACATAATAGAATAAAAAAATACATTCGACTTAAAAAAAAAAAAACGAATATAAGAGAATGTGTGATATAAAAAAGTGAATTTTAAGCATTAAGAATATTAAGTTGATTAATTTAATTTTGTTAGTTGTCGCTTTTTTTTAAGTTGATTGTGCAACCAAGTTTTGACCTGTGCAGATGTCCTATTTTTTAAACAGGGATTTTGTTTTATAATTGTATAAATTTCCTGCAAAGAAGGTAACTTGTCATGACCTGATTAAATGCTGTTAGCACGACTGTTTTTTCATTTTCATTCCACGCGTACGCTTTTCGCGTACGCTTTGTGCAGCCGTACGGAGAACCTACAAAAATAGAATCATAGCATTGGTAAAATTTATTTTAATTGTATTTTATTACATAAATTATAATAAATAAACCTAATATATATGTTATAATTTACATTACGCTACATTTTATTTATTTCATTAACATCATTTTATTTATCATAGAAAGTTATTAATTTTATTATTTTATTGTAAGCAATTTTAGCAAATTAATAGCTACCCAGACAGCATAAACTGCTAAAAGATATATTAAAAACGTCCAAAAAATATTCAAAAAGAATAAAGACTGGTATTCATAGTCAGATCTTATATTTAATAAGATCGTCTTAAATTCACCTTCAGATACTGTACGGGTCATTTCATTAGCTACAGAGTGTCTGGAGATAAACTTGAGACGGTCTTAAATATAAGATGAATACCGACTATGAATACCGACCAAAGACATCTTTTGGACGTCTTTAAGACATCCAAAGATTATGAGATTGTGCTGTCTGGGTAATAAGATAAATTGAGCAAATTTTATGCAGTATAATATAAATTTATAAATATTGCTCCTAATTATTTCACTGACTATTGTTAAATTCTACTTTTCATTTACATATATTAACAACTTATTAGTTGATGAAATCAGATATAAATATTTGTTAAATAAATTTAACTTAATATAATGCAAATATGTAAACATGTAAATTAGCAATCAACTCTGTTCCGTATGGGAGCTGTCGTCCGCACGGATAGCGGGCGGCGGGCGGCCGTGCGCCAGGCGCGTTCCGCGCGCGGGCGACTACCGCTCGCCGCGGCTTCACGCCGCCGCCGCTACGCGGCAGCGCACCGAACCGGGGCCGTCGCTCGCAGTTAAATTTCGGTGCGGCGACTATATAAGACGCCGCGGGCGACGACTCTAAGAGTTCGGACTGCGTTAGCGCATCTGTTTACTGCCTCGCTGAGGTATTCTTTTGTGCTCTAGTTAGCTTCATATCGCCTTCTTGAGTGCATAAGCACGTTGGGCTCTTGTTTCGCTAGAAGTATACATGTACATATCTGCACTGAACATCGCTGCTTTCGGAGTGTCACAGACACGCTGGCATTCGGATTTAGGTTTCGCAGCCCTTTAGAGTGCGCTTGCACGTTGGGCTATCGCCTCTAGAGTGTCCGAGGACACGTTGGCGTTTGGGTACGAAGTGTATGGTAACTCCACGGATCTCCACCTTCTCAATACGATCGAGGATTGAGAGAAGGCTTCGCGCGATCACTTCAGATTGCCTTGACGCTTCCACCGCGGTGAACGTCTCTCTTCGCGACTTCTCCTGTATAGCATATACCGGGTATTAACGCCGCCAGAGCTTATTGCGGTCGAGCTCCCGACTCCGCGCGAGTCGTCGTTGTACTCCGGACTCTGCTGCCAGGGACGCAGCATATACACGCGAGCAACGCTCGGCTTTACGTCCGCTTAGGATTTAGCCGCTGTCAGGGACGCAGCATATACACGCGAGCAGCGCTCGCCTTTACGTCCGCTTAGGTCTTAGCCGCTGCCAGGGACGCAACATATCCACGCTCGGCTTTACGTCCACTTCGGACTTCGCCGCTGCCAGAGACGCAGCATATACACGCGAACCACGTTCGCTTCTTCACCGCTACTGAAGCCATACTCGCCGCATACGCGGCTACACGCGCTAGTTACCCTCGCGCCTAAGTCTACGTCGCCCGCGCGACGTTACGATTCTCATTACTCCTCCGAGAAGGGGAACTTTTTCTAGCGCGGAGGCGCTGGGAGGCGGTGCATCACAGCAGCGCCGCCGCTTCGATTGACCTGGCTTGCTTTATTCGAGTCGGCGACCTACCAAAACACGGAGCCGAAGACTCCCGTCTCCGAAGAACTTCGCGAATCACTTGCACCCCACGTCATCTCACGGGGCCGCTGGATAGCGGACTGCTAGCGACAAAGACCGCGGTCTCCACGCGGCGAGCGGACACCTATCCGCATCTCGCATAACGAACCGGCCGCTCTCCATCCTCGGGCCGTTCGATACAAACTCACTGGCAACTTAAGGAAAAGTTGAATGAATAATTTGTTCCAAAAATTAATCTAAGAGTCTTTGTACAATAGCTAAATATGAGAAATAAAAATAAAATTTAAATATTTAAAAACAAGAATGGAGGAGATAAAAGATTCTTTTTCTCTTTCCTTCTTAATATTTAATATTTAATTCTTATTTTTAATATTTAGCCATTGTGTGAAGGGCCGATATGCCTCTGCAAACACAACATTACATGTAACATATGTTAGTTGTAATTTCCTACTCAACAATATAACTGTTATATAACAGTTATTGTTGAGTAGGAAATTACAACTAACATATAACCCAGTAAGCAAATTGAGCGCAGACTGCGCGCAAATTTGATCAAAAATTTACACCAAAACCATAGCCATCTGTGTTCTCATTCAGCTACGGTTTTGGTTTCATATGACGAATTCGTTTGGATGCAATATGGATCTAATGCGCACCAGTGCACATTTGAGCCATATTCATAGTTTGTTTTTATATTTAAAGTCGCCTAATTTATCTTCAGATACTTTAGTCCATAGTCTCAACTTATTTTTATCGATAAAAGTACCTTAAATGTGGCTTCTGAGCCAATTAGATGGCTTCTAAGTTACTTTTAGCACTTTTATCGATAAAAATGAGTTGAGAATATGGACCTTTATGGATTGTTTCAGTAGCTATGGAACATCTAAAGATGGATTTCAGACGATTTTAAATAAAAAAAACTTAAGATAATCTTAAATATAAAATAAAAAACCAAATAGGGTCTTAGATGCACTGATGAACACTAATAGATTCAACCGAATTCGCTATGAGTCTTCAAATTTCAGTAACATAATAATCATTAAAATAATTGTAATATAATAAAATACATAATATAGCATGCGACATTACATTCATCCTGAAAATAAAATTTAATTAAAACATAATACATACTAGAACGTCTTTTAATTCGTAATTCACTTGTATCTTCCGATACAGATGTATCAATAGATGAATCAACATTTGTTCCTGTAATTAAAACGATATTTTGTAAAGAACCATACTTTAAACATTATATAATTTTGTGAATTTCTTACAATTTTGTATCTATTAAAATTCATACTATGTTCAATTTTACTTTTTTAATGTTTTGAAATAATTTTTAGAAGAGATCCGTTGCAATTCTTTCATGTGACAAATTCGTTTGTATACACTAATGCGCACCAGTGCACATTAGAGCCATATTCATAGTTTATTTTTATATTTAAAGTCGCCTAATTTATCTTCAGATACTTTAGTCCATAGTCTCAACTCACTTTTATCGATAAAAGTACCTTAAATATGGCTTCTGAGTCAATTAGATGGCTTCTAAGTTACTTTTAGCACTTTTATCGATAAAAATGAGTTGAGAATATAGACCTTTGTGGATTGTTTCAGTAGCTATGGAACATTTAAAGATGGATTTCAAACGATTTTAAATAGAAAAACTTAAGATAATCTTAAATATAAAATAAGAAACCAAATAGGGTCTTAGATGCATTGATGAACACTAATAGATTCAACCGAATTCGCTGAGTCTTCAAATTTTAGTAACATAATAGTCATTAAAATAATTGTAATGTAATAAAATACATAATATAGCATGCGACATTATATTCATTCTGAAAATAAAATTTAATTAAAACATAATACATACTAGAACGTCTTTTAATTCGTAATTCACTTGTATCTTCCGATACAGATGTATCAATAGATGAATCAACATTTGTTCCTGTAATTAAAACGACATTGCATCAGTAACATAAGTGACACATTAGTAAATTCGGTATGTTTACGGCTAGTAAAGCTCTTAGGGAGTCGCATTTTCCATCTCTTTTTAAGCAAAAGGAAAATGTTCGCAAAAGGAGAATGTTTCGTAGATCTGTATGCTTATTCTGTAACTTCTCACGAAAATAACGTTATTGTTTTACATCATTATGTATATATTTTGTTATGGATAATATCTGCGGGACAACGTATAACGCTTGCGTTACAGTCAAAACATATACGTTAAAAATTATAGAATAGGTTTACTATTTGCTCAATTAGAATGTCATTTTTAGCATCTTTCCTTGTTTCTGACATCATTAAAAAGAGATCGACGATTCGACTTCTTAGGAGCTTTAAATCCACTATCCTCCACTATCCTCTGACTAGACGGCTTAGAGGACGCCATATTTCCAACTAATCGATTTATTAATAACATTTAACCAACACTTCTGATTGACAGAATTAATTTTATTAATGAACAAAAATAAAGAGTAGTGAGTATACCTTCATGTATCGTTATTTCATTATTTTCCTCCCTAATTTCTTCTGCATCCTTGTCATTTTCACTGAAACTTTCTTCTGATTCTTTAGAATCACATCCGTGAGCTGCTTCTAAATGTTGTGTAATATTTAAGATATCGCGACTAATGACAGGTTGTCTATACACTTCTTTGTGAATTTTCTCAGCATGTCCCATGAAGTTAGCAAGATCGGATACTTCGGTATCAGCAAGCTCCATGCTAGCGCAAAATGTATAATAGCAATATGCTTTCTTAATTTAGTGCCCCTTAATAAATGCGCTACTTGTGCATCACATTCTTCTGAAAATTTTCTTATAAGAGTGCAAGCTCGTAAATATTTAAAGCGTCTTTTATTGTAGCTTGGGAGACCAAAGATGTATGGATTCTCTAGAGGAATTTTTGCGTTATAACGAAATTGTAGTATTAATTTTATACATCCTAACATATCAGAGTTTAATATTACCGGTACAATACGACCCAGTTTTCCTCTTATTACAAATCGTACATATTTTTTTGCTATTTCTTGAGCTCTTACTGAAATTTTTTTAAAAAGACTTCCAGCTGTCTCTGGATCAAGACTTTTATACACTTCAAAATCAGTTATTAACATGCGTTCAATTTCACCTACTCGTCTACGATTAAATAACTGAACAGATGTTAATGTACATTCAGCCAATGTCTTCCACGCATTATACGTATATTCGTTCTTTAAATTGTCAACTGCTTCCTTTCGTAAACATTTTAAATATATGTATAATTTCGCTATATCATCCAATAATGGAAGATCATTATTTTTACTCCTTTCATTTTGTAAGAGTGTCTCCATAACAGTTTTGTTAACACTAATGCCGTAATCTTCTGTCAATAATTCTAAAAAATCATTGACTAAAGTTTTTTTTTCTTCATCTTGACATTTGATACACTCCGTAATAAGTAATTTACCAACTTTTTTTAATTAAAGTGGCTAAATTTGATGCAGTAGTAGGTTTAGAATAAGTACCTACGTAATCATTTAAACCTGCTACTTTATTAACAGCGCTAATGACATCTTCATAAAATTTTGGATGATATATAGACTCAAAATCAGTTATATTTTTATTACATTCTTTGATGGCAAGTAAAAAACGACCTAATAGTCTTAAATATGAGCGTATCATATCATTTTGATGTTGGAGTGTATATTTTACACACAATTTATTACCAAATAAAATAATAAGTTTGTCGTATCTAATTACACAACAAATGTCGTCTTCCCTCATATAAAGGACTATCATTGTTCGTAACTTTTTACTAGCAATGCTATGTGCTCTACCCAAAATAGTACGTCCCAAAATAGATACAGCTTTAGTATTTTTACTGTTGCGATTAGTACATCGATTAAAATGCTGACGTAGAGATACTTTGGAAAAAAAGCCGTGACATTTTGCGCACGGTAAATAATCTTTAGCCTCCTTTCCTTTTGAAGCGTGTGGTCTTCGACAGACGATCAAATCACCTTTCGAAATATTACTATCAGTGTTGTAATAAAAGTTTCCTTTGCTCCCAATAGTATCTATTATTTTCAATCTTTCAGAACACTTTTTTGGGAGTAAACTAAATTTTCGAACTTCAGGTTCGCTAGAGTGAGTAAGCTCTAAATGACGAGCTATCTTTGTTTGTAATTTTTTACAAAAAAACAGCAATTTTTCTTTTTATTCTTATTACCACTAGATGAAGTTGGCAGATACAAATCTTTATCATCCAGTACTTTAACTACTGGAGCCTCTACCGATTTATTAATTTCGAGAGACGTATTTGATTTGTTGGTATTTGATGTATTAACTGTGTGGAAATGTCATTTAAATTTTCATCAGCAACATCATTACAAGAATCTGAAGATAATTCACTAGAGGGAAAATATTCAGAATCACTTGATTCGTCCTCTATAGTCTGCAATGCTGTAAATATATAATTACAATATTATTAGTATAATACTAAAATTTAATATATGTAGAAAAATAACACTTTTATTAACACACATTTACATTATAAAACTAATATCCATTATTTCCCAGAAATTTTTTACGTCATTTTGACATAAAAAATTCATTACTAGATTAATTCATTAACGATATCAGATATAATGCTTAATTTAAAACATTTTTCTTATGTCATTTTAATGACGTTTTTGTATAATGTTTCAATGAAATCTCATTGAGATCTCATTATGTCACTTGATATCTCAATTGTCATATGTAATCCTAACATGAGATCTCAATTGAGAAATTAATTGAAATTCCAAATAGAATAAAATTGAGATCTTATATTGGAGGGATTACATACAATATCTCAATCAAGATATCAAGTGACATAATAAGATCTCAATTGAAATTTTATATAAAAAACTTTTTTATAATCTCATTTGAAATCTCAATAGAATATTTTCAGTAAGACTGTCATCTAAAAGCAAACCAAAATGACAAACTTAGTTGAAGAAGTATGAAACAGATAGGTTTGCCTGCTATTCAGAAACTGAAAGTTAATAACCGCAAACATTAAGCTTCTAATTAGTAAAAAAAGCTGATTCATTTCATATGACTCAGCGTACACATTAACTGTTTGCTTATTGAATTAATTCATTTTGTTATCTAAAAATAAGAGCAACAAATTAAGTAGAAGAAGTATAGAACCAATAAGCTTTACAACTGTAAACATTGTTTTTAAGTAAACTTATCAATTTCATATTTCTTCAACATACTTTGTTTTTTAGTTTGTTTGTTGGATAATAGAACGAGAGATCCAATAAGCGAATAGTTGGTGTGATCGCTGAATAATATGAAATGAATATGCTTTTTTGCTAATTAGAGACTAAACAGCGAGCAATCAACGATTGTATATAGATTATTTCTATATATTCTTCAATAAACCTTGAATCTTACCTGTGATACATGACGAGGATACTGAAATATTAGTACTTTCTCCGCTCTTTTCATTATTATCATTATCTGCGATGTAAAATTATTTTATCAAAAACATTTTATCAAAATAATTAATGTAAAAATTGTTTTGGTAAAACTAACTATATTTTCAAGTAAATCTATGATATGAATATGCACATTGATTAACTATTACTTGTATTTAATGTATAAACATTAATAATCTGATCATTACAATAATTTTTATCACTATCTGGGTCTAAAAAAAGAAATTCGCAGTTTTATAAAAGCAATACCTTCTGTATAAAAAGTACCGGGAAATTGTCATTTAAATGAACCGCGGAAGAGGTAGCGGTAAAAAGTTTTTTTTTTTAGATTGGCACTACCTTCCTTCATTACCAACCGGAGCTTGAGCTCGATCAGTCAACTAGTTTGTTTATGGCAGCTGTCCAAACAAGTCTACCTCAGTGTTGCTCTGCGAATTTTACCATGGAAAAAATAGTCGAACAAAGAGTGTGCCTCAAATTTTGTGTTGCAAACGAAATTTCGTGTGCCGACGCACTGATATCCGGCGAAAAAGGCCCGAATTGTGGCGAGACAATTCGTGGATTTTACACGATGACAATGCGCCAGCGCACAGAGCCACGATTGTGGCCGATTACAAGGCCAAAAACTCGGTCAATTCTGTCGACCATCCACCGTATTCGCCTGATTTGGCACCGTGCGACTTCTTTCTTTTCCCGAAACTGAAATTGCCACTCCGTGGTACTCGTTTTTCATCGATTGATGACATCAAAAGGAATTCGCAGCGGGTCCTGAAGGCCATACCAGAATCGGCCTACCAGAAATGCATGGAAGATTGGTTTCGCCGTTTTCACATGTGCATTGCAAACGATGGGGATTACTTTGAAGGCGACAAAATAAATTTTGATGAATAAATAAAATATTCTGTGTTTTTTTTAACGATTCCCGGTACTTTTTATACAGAAGGTATACAGTGCCAGTATTAAAAATTTATAATATACGCAAAATAAACTATAGAATTTCATTATTAGCAGTGAACATCGAAACATATGCAAATAATCCAAGTAATAAACATTGGCTGCGTTCAGCAGAAAAAATTGCTTTGCAACTGTTGTAAAATTCGTGAATCTGATTGGTACATGCTCTTGGATTTAATCGAAATTAAGAGCATACTTTAATCAGATTCACGAATTTTACAATAGTTGCAAAATAACTTTCTCTGCTGAACGCAACCATTATTTTGAAGTTAAAAACTAGTTATTACAGGATTAATAAAATCAGATTCCAAATAGTGGTTAATTTTAAATATATTTTTCGTGTCGTCTTGAATAAGCATACATGAATATGCATATTAAACTAACTGTATATTTAATATACTCATAACATGAATATGCATATTGATTTACTCTTGCCTGGGTTTAATCCACAAACTTCAATATATTCACTCCATTGGTTTTTATCATAATCTGGATCTAAAAAAAGAGATTAGCAGCTTTATAAGTAATTGTAAATATTCTTCTATATTTGCTATATCGTCTGCTTATTATAAATGCTTTCCAGCTACATACTCTGTCTTATACAAAACTAATTTATTAGTTACATATTATTTAAAATATCACCCAAGATAACACAGTTAATAAATTAAGTTTTATATAACATAGTGTTTATAGCTGGGAAAAACCTTATGTGAAAAAGTAAAAAAATCTGTCATTACCTGTTACGGTATTATGTAAATATATCTTGGGGAATCCGCTTTCCAAATTCCTTTTAAGAATACTCAAGTATTCGAAGTTTGCTATTATATATAAAAAAAATCATATATAAATATATACAGGGTGTTCAAAAAGTCCCGGACCGGTGAAATATCTCGAAAACTAAGCATTTTAGAAAAAAATGTTTCAGATAAAAGTTGTGGCGTTTAAAAAGATGTATTTACTGATCACATCAGTTTGACCTTGGGTTGC
>NW_022639823.1:84827-87207 GCF_010583005.1 Odontomachus brunneus | reverse complement strand
CTATAAGAATATGCAATGAAAAATGGGGTGTTCCATTTAAAAAAATTAATGTGACCTTGACCTGACCTTCGCTACGCAACCCAAGGTCAAACTGATGTGATCAGTAAATACATCTTTTTAAACGCCACAACTTTTATCTGAAACATTTTTTTCTAAAATGCTTAGTTTTCGAGATATTTCACCGGTCCGGGACTTTTTGAACACCCTGTATACCCAGTTAGTAAGGTGACGTCAATATAACGTCTTCTGACGTCATTCGGCTACTTAGGATATATTCTTATACAGCACAAGATCTCCTGGGAACGATCATCCTAGAGATGACCTGAAGACGTAGATACGTTCTCAGGATGTACTCTGAACGTCTCTTACACAACTGTACTGTTAGGATTGTTATATATAAATAACCCAGTAAACAAATTGAGCGCAGACTGCGCGCAGATTGGCAGCAAATTTGATAAAAAACCCAAAGCAAAACCATAGCCATCTGTGTCTACATTAGGCTACGGTTTTGGTGACAGATCTTGCTGTCGGGCAATTGGTGCCAAATTTGCAGCAATTATCCGACAACAAGCTCTGCCGCATATCGGGCGGCAATTTGGCAGCAAGATTTGATATAACAGATCCTGCATCAAATTTGTTATCTATTTGCCATCAAAAGTTGATAGCAAGCTCTGCTCGAAATCTGCTCGCGCAGGTTTGGCTATCTGGGAATAAGAAACATATACCCAGGTAGCAAGGTGACGTCTAAAGACGTTATTTATACGTCATTAAGATGTCTATGACGTCTTAATGACATCTTAATGACGTCTTTAGACGTCACTTTGCTACCTGGGTATATATTTCTTATTATTTATATATAACAACTCTAACAGTACAGTTGTGCAGGAGACGTCCAGAGTACATCCTGAGAACGTATCTACGTCTTCAGGTCATCTTTAGAATAATCGTCCCCAGGAGATCTTGTGCTGTATGGGAATATGTCCCAAGTAGCAGAATGACGTCAGAAAACGTCATATTGATGTTAGAGATGTCAATAAGACGTCTTCTAACGTCACTCTGCTACCTGGGTATCTAAGTAATAATTATATAAATATATTTTGTTACTGTGTAAAAATGTAAAATAATAAATGTTATACAAATGTTTGTATATTTATTATTAATGAAGCTACTTACAATGCCGCACAAGAACTTCGTAATATTTTCCTGCAATTTTTTTCTTATTTCTATATAAGCGATGTTTAAATAAAGGAAGTTGTGTATCTTCACAGATATCGTACGATTCGTTGAAAAATTTAATTAATGCGTACATTTTTCACGGGTGTATATCAGTTGAACACGGGGCAATTGGACACAGTCAAATCACAAGTCGCTGTTCCAAGGGACCCTACAAATGTCTCTAATCACACGGTGCTGTGATTGGCTGTGTCCAAATGCACCGTGTCCAAGTGCACCGCTCCCATTTTTCACGAGTTGTACGAGTAATGCAATGCACAATGTACAAAAGGAACGTATCACAATTTATAAAATATATATAACAAAAGACGACTCATTTCAAATTTCGTTGCTTTTCCCATGAGCGTAAATCTAGTGAATCTTAAGGCTTGTTTATAATCCATATTTAGGTCTGTTACATAATAAACCATTATCCTGGTTTACAATAGGTGATTTAAGTCCTAAGCATTAAAAAATTAATCAATCATAGCTGATTCTTCTTTCTTGATTTGATTATGATTAGTCAAATTCTTAAGGTTTAGGGCTTAAATCATTTATTGTAGACAAGGACTTAGGCTGAGTTCCCAGTTAGCGCATCGCGTGTCGCGTCGTACGTCGGATCACGAGTTAAATCAATCAAATCGTTCCATTTTATTGCATCATTTTGGGTGCGTTCTTTTATTTGCAATAGATACAACCCGATGCATCCGATGCATAATTTAATCGTTCTGTATATCCAGTTGCGCATCAAACACATCAAACTGCAGATTGCGTAGATCTTGAAAATACAGAAACTCTATATATTAGGACCTTAACTTAGTTTCCGCCCAAAAAATACTGAGAAAAAGCATTTATTGTAAAAAATTTATTTAAATTATTGCAATGAAAGTATTTTCCATCACTTTCTACAACTTTTTGCCATCTTTCTGGCAACTGGGCGATACCATCTCGATAAAACGATGTTTGTTTCGAAGCAATCCATTCGTCCACCCATTCTCGCACTTCTTCAACATTTCGGAAGCGTGTACCACTCAAGCCGTGCTGCATCGATCTGAACAAGTGGTAATCAGAAGGCGCTATGTCTGGTGAGTACGCTGGGTGAGGAAGAGTTTCCCATTCGAGCTGCGTCAGTGTTTCTTTGACGGTTTTTCCAGTGTGTGGCCGAGCG
>NW_022639823.1:64160-84660 GCF_010583005.1 Odontomachus brunneus | reverse complement strand
TTTTGAATCGTCTATACCACTCTTTACATGTTGTATGTGATGGAGCTCGATCACCATAACCTTCTTCAAGTAATCGATGAACTTCTGCTACACTTTTTTTCAAATCAAAATAGTGCAAAAGCACATGTCGAAAAAACACTTTATCGCGTTCCATTTTTCACAAAGCAAAAGAAATTGTTGTTTAGGAAAATAATTGTGTATGCTGACTGAATGTTATCGAGAAATGTCGAAATTAATCACAAATTACCTGTTTCGTTAGTAATGACTACTAGAACTGTTTGCATTGCCATCTAACATTTGCGGGCGGAAACTAAGTTAAGGTCCTAATACGTAATATACGTATATACGTAATTACGTATTATATGTAACATAAACTATAGATTTTCAATACTGGCAGTGCATTTCGGAAGGCAGTCATAGGCTGGTATTCATAGTCCTATCTTATATTTAAGATCATCTTAAATACTGTTATAAGATGTCATGAACCAATCACAGAGCCGTATTCGCATTTTAAGATATTACTTAAGACGATCTTGAAATAAGATTTGATTATGAATACCGGCCGTAGAGCAACCAATCAGCACACAAAAGCTTGCGCGATAGAAAAGAGTGGCATAGCGCTATTTGGTTGCTTCTATGACGCAGTCTCAATTCCACAGCTCTATTACGCACGATGTAATTTTACCCTTAGGCGCGTTTAGTGAGTGCCTTTTCAGACAAAATTTTGTTCACGCTTTTTTCATTTGACATGAATATAATGCTCTTCTTAGCGGCATATGGCTCTTACACACATGACACGGTAATGCTTGCCGCGCGGCGGAAGTTCGCGTGACAGCCAATCAATATGCTGCTTTCCGTAATACCTTCTAGCTCTTACGGAAAAACAACATATTGATTGGCTGTCGTGCGGACTTCCGCCGTGCGGCAAGCATTACCGTCCTGTATGCAGGAGCCAATATTTTTTCTATATGGATATGCTTTTCAGGCAGTACCAAGAGAGAGAACTGCTGGGGTGCGTTCAGAATGCCAAAGTGTCTCGCTCTGTGTGAGGCGTTCGCGAGCGTTACGTGACGTCTCGTTTTCACCCAGTCATTTGGAACGGCCCAGAGCGACCTAATTTCGAAGTGCGGGCATATGTTCTGGTGGTGCGGACTAGTATGGAAGACAGCAAAGAGTTAAGTAAATATGTGGAGAGAGGAAGGATGCGGAAGATCAGAAGATAATGATATTATGAGAGAAGGAACAGAAGTCGACAAGCTGCCACGACACAGCAAGAAGCAAAATGTGTAACGACAACAGTTTATTTCCTCACATTCCCCACAAAGAAAATTTACAAACAATAATACGCGTTCGGCACTTGGGCCAACCCCGACTAGATCACGCGACGCTCACTCGTACACGCGAAAATTATTCTAACTTATACTAATGAACACAAACTAAACGCCGGTATGCTCGCGCGGTACGAACAAAGGCAGCTTGTGCACCGCACATGCGGTGCGCACGTGTACAGGGAGCCCGCACGGAACACGAAGCAAATGGCGGCTGACACGTCACACACGCGGTGAGCACGTGCGCGTGACTCGGCGATACGAGCCAGCACGGCTGCGACCTGGACAACGCACGTCCAGGGCGAAGCGCTCGACGGATGCGTCCCGCGGAAAACGCACGACGCTGGGGCACCTACGAGAGCCGAATATCCGCGCGAAACACGAGGACAATGTCGGCTCACACGGCACGCATGCGATGAGCACATGCACGCGACTCGGCGTTACGAGCCGGCACGGCTGCGACCTGGACAACGCACGTCCAGGGCGGAGCGCTCGACGGTCGCGTTCCGCAGAAAGCGCACGACACTAGAGCACCCGCAAGACCCGGATGCTTACGCGGAAGCACACAAAGACGGACGCGAACAAGGACGAAAGAATTGACGACGTGGCTCAGCTCGACACGACAACGGACTATATCGCACCGGAGAGTACAGCGAGACAGAACAAAAGGCAAATAGGCGATAATCGATGCTCGCATCGATACTATATCAACTCACGTCGCGCCACGGCGAAGTCGCGAACAACTCGCGCGATTGGAGTCGCTGCTTGCGGCGGTTGACGCGCGATGGCGACTGTTGTCCGTCACACGGCCGAGGTCGCGAAACCCGCGAAGACGGAGGCGCTACAAGTACTCCTCCCCCAGTGACCTCGCCTGGGGGCGAGGCGAACGATACCTTTTTTCGCTTAACGAATGGAACTTAAGGCAACATCGGTTCGGGCACTGGAACTGCTGCAGGTGAGGGCCCAATTTGTGGTTCCAGAGCAGGCGTTGTTGTAAGTGCCGTTCGAGTGACTGGCTGCTCCATGGTGGCAGGCGGCAATGTAGCTGCGTCATCGCCGCTTTCGACATAGGTCGGCTTCAGAGCATCTGCTGACACTGTTCTTTCTTTATTGTCAACACGTATGACGAAGGTCTTATCCGACGGTCTGCCGAGCACTCGATGCGGCCCCGAATAGGGTGGTTCGAGCGGTGTACGGATAGAATCGACTCGTCTGAATACGTGCGTGCAGGTGCGCAGATCCTTGAATGTGAACGGGTGTCGAGAGGCGTGCCTGGATGCCGGAACTGGTCTGATCACCTGGAAGAGCTGTATCGGATCTTCTCCGTAAAAGTCGACGTGTCGGCTGGGTTGCTCGATTTCACGATGAATTCCCCAGGAATCCTCAGCGAAGTTCCAAAGAGCATCTCCGCGGGCGAGGCCTGAAGATCTTCTTTGAAAGCAGTTCTCAAGCCAAGTAGAGAAACCGGCAGAAGGTCGACCCAAGGTGTCGGTTCACCACACATCAAAGCCGCCTTCAATGTGCGATGGAAGCGCTCGACCAACCCGTTGGACTGAGGATGGTACGGCGCCGTATGAACGTGTTTGGCACCCAAAAGTTGAGCGAGTGAGGCGAACAGCGCCGACTCAAATTGCGTGCCCTGGTCTGACGTGATCCTCAACGGCACGCCGAACTGGCAGATCCAGTACTCGATGAGCGCCTTCGCGACCGTCTCCGCACGCATGTCCTTCAGAGGCACCGCAGCTGGCCACCTCGAGAAGCGATCTATGATCGTCAAGCAATATTGAAAATCTCTCACCAACGGCAGCTTAATAAAATCCACATGGATGTGATCGAATCTGTTGTCAAGCTCGTTGAAGCTGTTAAAAGCCGTGCGGTTGTGTCGATGGACCTTTGACCTCTGACACGACTCGCACTCCCGGGACCAACGTGTTGCGTCTTTGCGTAGTCCTGGCCAGTAGAACTTTTGCTCCAGGACTTGAGCAGTCGAGCGGCCGCTAGGATGAGATGGCCCATGCACCACCTCGAAAGCTGTGTGTCGCAACGATGCCGGCACATATGGACGGACCACACCTGTGGCGATATTGAAAAAGATGTGGTGCCCATCCACCTCGAGACGATGCAGCTGGAGGTGAGGAGCCTCAACGAGATGCGGCAGCTCAGAATCTTCAGCTTGTGCTTGATGGATTGCGGCAGAGCCCAGCCTGGTTGGTATGTCGATTGTCTCTACCCTTGACAACGCATCTGCTACTAGATTGTCCTCTCCCTTTATTGCTTCGATTACCACGTTGTGTTGGAGGATGTAATCTAGCTGCCTCTGTGCGCGAGGTGACGCCTTATCATTGCGTTGTTGAACTGCAAAGGTCAACGGACGGTGATCAGTCTTGACTTTGAATGAGCGTCCTTCTAGGATACGTCGAAAATACTTGATCGCCGCAAAGATCGCCAGAAGCTCGCGATCATAGGCGCTGTATTTTCGCTCTGCTGGACTCAGCTTGCGGGAGAAGAACCCGAGAGGTCTCCAAGCTCCTTCCTGGAGCTGCTCCAACGCGGCGCCTATGGCGGTATCTGAAGCGTCGGTTACCAGTGCGAGAGGCCCTTCTCTAGAAAGGAAGGTGGCCTGAATTGCAGATCGGATGCTCGCCTTCGAATCCTCGAAAGCCTTGTCGGCTTCTGGCGTCCACAGCAGCGGCCTGGACGATCTCCTCGGCTTGCCCTTGAGCAGCTCGCTCAAAGGTGCTTGCAAGTCCGAGGCGTTTCTGATGCACCGCCTGTAATAATTAATTATGCCCAAGAAGCGACGTAGCTGCTGAGCGTAAATAGGCTTCAGAAAAGACCTGATTGCGTCGATCTTATGGCCTGGAGGTTGGAATCCATTGCTGGAGACGAGGTAGCCGAGGTGATTCACCTCTGGAGCACCGAAGACGGACTTCTCTAAGTTGATGGCAAGTCTGGCTTTGCGAAGAGTCTCGAACAGCTGTCGAAGATGCCGCAGATGCTCACCATGAGACGACGAGGCGACAAGCAGATCATCCAGATAAGGTCTCACGAACGGAAGTTTACGTAGTAACGCGTTGACGAAGCGTTGAAATGTTTGCACCGAGTTCCTCAAACCCAGTGGCATGCGGACATATTCGAACAGACCGAATGGTGCGGTTATGGCCATCTTCGGAATGTCGCGAGTGGCCATAGGAATCTAGTGGAACGTCTTCTGTAAATCTATTGACGAGAAGACTGTGCATGGCAGTCTTGCAATAAGTCTTCGATGAGCGGCAGTGGGTACCTGTCAGGCACCGTGATAGAGTTCAGTCTCCTGAAGTCCCCAGTGGCGCGCCAGCCTCCCGCCGGCTTTTCCACGAGGTGTAGAGGACTGGCCCACTGGCTAGACGAAGGACGTATGATGCCCTGGTCCTGTAGTACATTGAACTCGCACTTGGCAGCGGCTAGGCGAGTCCCCGTGAGTCGCCAAGGACGGTCGAAAACGGGTGGCCCTGAGGTGTGGATGGCGTGCTCCACCGGCGAGTCTTCCAAAATGGCAGCAACTCTGGACAGTGACGCCAGGTCGGAGTATTCTTGCAGCAAGCGTTGGTATTCAGCCTGGTTGGTATGGTCCGTCAGCAACCCGTGAGGTTAGGTTCGTTAAGACGGAATGGACGCCGATGACAGATTTCTTCCACTGACACCGAAGTACTGGAGTCCACGATACGTCCGTGCTTGAGGTCCATAGTCAGGCCAAAGTGACTGAGGAAATCCACTCCAAGAATCGCAATCCTGACATCTGCAACTATGAATGTCCACTTAAAAGGGCGGCGCAAACCCTGGTTCAACGTCAATGTATGTTGACCGAAGGTCGCGATAGTCGTTGCGTTCGCTGCTTGTAGTGTGAGGCTGTGTTTGCGAAGTCGGTGCTTAACTGCAGTTCTTGGCAGCAAGGAAACGACCGAGCCTGAGTCAACGAGAAACTTGATGTTTATGTCAAACACATGCAGTCGGTTCTCTTTGAGCGTAGATGCGCCGGGATCAGAGGTCTGCGCTTGATCCGGCGAGCTCAGTTTCCCTGACCTTGAGAGTGGAATGAGCAGGGCTGTTGGCACTTGACTGCCTACTGTCCCCATCTCCTATGAAAGTGGCAGATACCTCCATTCGACCGAGTGGCTACAGAACGAGCACGCGAGCGGGAGCGCGCGCGCTGATGTTGCACGACCGTGTACGCCGGCGGCATCTGAACGCGTGCATGGTCTTGAGCCTCAAGCCTGGAGAGAATTTGGCGGTTGGTGTTGATGATCTGCGCGAGCGTGAGTCTGAAAGACTCCAGCTCGGAGGTTAGGCGCTCCGCTTGCACTGAGCTGATGTCGGCATGCCGCGGCGCTGGTGAAACTGCTGATGAGGCTGCCCCTGCACTGCTAGGTGCAGCGTGCGATGTTGAAGCCACTCCTGGCGAGATGTCAACGATCTCATCCGCTGCTGCCGCAAGCTCCTCCAGGCTGGAGGATTTCAAGATGCGGAGCAGGCGCTGCGCGCTGACAGGGAGCAGGTCGAGCCACTTGACCCGCAATACGTCATCGAGCACTCGGTTTGAGGATAGGCCGCGCATGTGGCGCAAAAGCTGCGACGGCTTCCGATCACCTAGCTCCAGCTGCGTAAACAATTTCAGCAGCTGCCTGTCAACTGAATCTGTTAGCCGACTCAGGATCGCTCCCTTCAGAGTGGCGTATCTGTCAGTATCCGGCGGTGATCTGATGATGTCCTCAATGTCGCACAAAGTCTCTGGATCCAGCATGCTGAGGACAAGATTATATCTCGCACCCTGCTGAGCTGCAAGGCTGCTTCAGCCTGGACGAACCAGAGGTCTGGCTTGGCACACCAGAAGGGTGGCAACTTGCACGAGCTGACAGCTTCCACTGGGGCCACATCCTGGTCGGTGAGCGTGTCGTGGCTGACACTTCCGCGACGACGCGAATGCTCTCCGACGAGCACGCTCCCACGCGACGACTGGGAGGAGGCGGTGTTCACGACGGTGGCTCCCTCCGGAGAATACATCATTGTCCACTCTCACACCAGCACACGCGCGCAGAATTAATAAAAGAGAAAAAACGCGTAAACGGGAAGCACAACATACGGATAGGGAGGAGGCGTCACGTGACGCGCACGAGGGACGCACTGACACTTGTCGCGCACTTACGGCAGAGTTCACTTCTTTACAAAATACGCTATGTACAAAATTTTACAAAGAAACCTTACTACTAAAACGCCGCAGGAAGAAGAGAGTGGCGAACGGTCAAGCGGTGGCAAAGTGAAGCCAATCACGCACCCAGTCGGAGATTCAACAAAAAAAATGCCACAAATTATTATGTCGGGGTCACCACTTTTGTGGTGGGAGGAAGGATGCGATGCGGAAGATCAGAAGATAATGATATCGTGAGAGAAGGAACAGGAGTCGACAAACTGCCACGACACAGCAAGAAGCAAAATGTGTAACGACAACAGTTTATTTCCTCACATTCCCCACAAAGAAAATTTACAAACAATAATATGCGTTCGGCACTTGGGCCAACCTCGACTAGGTCACGCGACACCAAGGGCGACACTCACTCGTACACGCGAAAATATTTCTAACTTATGCTAATTAACACAGACAAAACGCCGGTATGCTCGCGCGGTACGAACAAAGGCAGCTCGTGCACCGCACATGCGGTGCGCACGTGCACAGGGAGCCCGCACGGAACACGAAGCAAATGGCGGCTGACACGTCACACACGCGGTGAGCACGTGCGCGTGACTCAGCGATACGAGCCAGCACGGCTGCGACTTGGACAACGCACGTCCAGGACGGAGCGCTCGACGGATGCGTCCCGCGGAAAACGCACGACGCTGGGGCACCCACGAGAGCCGAATATCCGCGCGAAACACGAAGAGAATGTCGGCTCACACGGCACGCATGCGGTGAGCACGTGCACGCCACTCGGCGTTACGAGCCGGCACGGCTGCGACCTGGACAACCCACGTCCAGGAGCGTTCGACGGTCGCGTTCCGCAGAAAGCGCACGACACTAGAGCACCCGCAAGACCCGGGTGCTTACGCGGAAGCACACAAAGATGGACCCGAACAAGGACGAAAGAATTGACGACGTGGCTCAGCTCGACACGACAACGGACTATATCGCACCGGAGAGTACAGCGAGACAGAACAAAAGGCAAACAGGCGATAATCGATGCTCGGATCGATACTATATCAACTCACGTCGCGCCACGGCGAAGTCGCGAACAACTCGCGCGGCTGGAGTCGCTGCTTGCGGCGGTTGACGCGCGATGGCGACTGTTGTCCGTCACACGGCCGAGATCGCAAAACCCGCGAAGGCGGAAGCGCTACAAATATAAGTAGTACAATTTAAGTGATACAATTAAAAATTAGTGCTAATTTAATACTTGTAATGGGAGAAAACGACACAGCCATTCTGTTTCGAACGGCCCGAGGGTGGAGAGCGGCCGGTTCGTTATGCGAGATGCGGATAGGTGTCCGCTCGCCGCGTGGAGACCGTGGTCTTTGTCGCTAGCAGTCCGCTATCCAGCGGCCCCGTGAGATAACGTGGGGTGCAAGTGATTCGCGAAGTTCTTCGGAGACGGGAGTCTTCGGCTCCGTGTTTTGGTAGGTCGCCGACTCGAATAAAGCAAGCCAGGTCAATCGAAGCGGCGGCGCTGCGGTGATGCATCGCCTCCCAGCGCCTCCGCGCTAGGAAAAGTTCCCCTTCTCGGAGGAGTAATGAGAATCGTAACGTCGCGCGGGCGACGTAGACTTAGGCGCGAGGGTAACTAGCGCGTGTAGCCGCGTATGCGGCGAGTATGGCTTCAGTAGCGGTGAAGAAGCGAACGTGGTTCGCGTGTATATGCTGCGTCTCTGGCAGCGGCTAAGTCCTAAGCGGACGTAAAGGCGAGCGTTGCTCGCGTATATATGCTGCGTCCCTGGCAGCAGAGTCCGGAGTACAACGACGACTCGCGCGCAGTCGGGAGCTCGACCGCAATAAGTTCTGGCGGCGTTAATACCCGGTATATGCTATACGGGAGAAGTCGCGAAGAGAGACGTCCACCGCGGTGGAAGCGTCAAGGCAATCCGAAGTGATCGCGCGAAACCTTCTCTCAATCCTCGATCGTATTGAGAAGGTGGAGATCCGTGGAGTTACCATACACTTCGTACCCAAACGCCAACGTGTCCTCGGATACTCTAGAGGCGATAGCCCAACGTGCTAGCGCACTCTAAAGGGCTGTGAAACCTAAATCCGAATGCCAGCGTGTCTACGACACTCTGAAGGCAGCGATGTTCAGTGCAGATATGCACACGTATACCTCTAGCGAGGCAAGAGCCTAACGTGCTTATGCACTCAAGAAGGCGATATGAAGCTAACTAGAGCACAAAAGAATACCTCAGCGAGGCAGTGAACAGATGCATACTTAAGTAAATCTTGACCAGTATGATAAATACCTGGAGCAGCTGATTATCCCCTTTCCTCATCATATACATTACAAGACGATTGAAATCCTATCATTACAAATAATAAATAAGACAAAAATAAATATTTTCATTATTTCAGATGGAAAATTATCTTACATTAAATTTGAAGTGGCGGCACAAATATTTCAATTTGACACACCAAATATGGATTGTCAAGTGGATACATCAACAATCAGCCCTGTCTCACACGTCGATAAATCTTCATCACTTCAATCCATGACGACTGAATCAATGTTATCTCTAAATATAGAAAACACACAATTTAATAGAAATCATTGGAACAGATCAGAAATTTTAAGTTTAATCGAAGCATATAAAAATCATAGGCATCAATTTCAGTCCACGGTAATGAAAAATGACAAAGTTTGGCAAATGATCAGTGCGGAATTAGGACATCATACTACTGATCAATGCAGTAACAAATTCAAATATTTAAAAGCTCTATATATTAAAAAGAAAGACAATATGTCAAGTAAAAATACAGATGCAGAAAAAATAAAATTTGATTATTTTGAAGAATTTGACGCAATATTTGGAAATGACGCAAATGTGAAACCCGTTGCTATTGCTTCATCATTAAAAGGGTCTGAAAATATTCCCCTACATGAAATATCAAATGAAAATAATATGGACAATGACTGTGATACTTTCAAACAACCAAAACGTAAAGTTTGCTCGAAAAACAATTGATGTCTTATGAATCAAACGTAGTAGAAAGAGAAAAGCGTAGAGAACATCAACATAAGGAAGAAATGGAAAGATAATATAAAGCCACCGCCGCATTAACTAAAATTGCTGATAGTTTTGCGATTTACGTTAAAAAGATAAAGTTTTTACTATTTTGATATGTATATGTATATATATATATATATATATATATATATATATATCGGATATATAAATGAAATATAAGTATTAATAAAAAATAATTTTTTAAAATATTTTTTATAAATAAAGAATTTTTTAATTTATGAATGATAAGACATTCTTATTTGCGAATCATATGTTGAAGAATGTTTCTATAAAACAATGTGATAAAGAAATATATATGTAATATATATTATTGATATTATAGAAATAATCCTTCGCAGGTTGTGATTCTAGCTAATTGTCATGTTTTCAAATTATAAGGTAACTAGAACTTAATATATTTGATATTTCAAATGTCGACATAAATTACGTTTAAATATAGATCTCATATAATGTATGTGATGTAAAATGGACTATGCAATAGTACAAAATATATCATTTTTATATAATAACTGCTGTGAGGTAACAATTTGTAATACTATCATATAGTTTTAATAGTAAGTAAAAGACATGAATGTTATACAAATCGTTATTTATTTGTTACATAAAGATATGGAGACCAATTGTAAAGGTCTAAACAACGTTTGATACAGGCATTGTCACAAGTTGTATACTCCAAAAGATAAATAATAAAATTATATCTATACATATGACTATATATTGATTATTGTCTTTTTGCCACGATTTCTGACTAAATCTTATATGTAAACCCTCACACATTTTGCACCAGATCTCGTGATAACATATCACGAAATCTAATACCCTCTTGTGTAATATTTATGTTAGCTCTTTCATCTTGATCATTTACATTATTCTCTACATTATCACAATTATTCTCGAACATGAAAACTCTTCCTTTTGCCTCAAACATGTCAGCCAAACGATCTGAATGATATAAACATATGTTATGGAGTACGCAAGCTACGATGATCGTTGCTGGAATCAGATCAATTCTATTCATGTCTAAATACTTTAGACGCCGAAATCTTCCGAACAATAAAGCAAATGAACGTTCGATCACTTGTCTTGTTTTTGCATGTGCTTTATTGAAATCAGTTTGCAATCTAGTCAAACGACCTCCATCGATGTACGGAGGCACACCACCATATACGTATAGGATAAGCTTTATCACCGATTATGAATTTGTTGGCTTGGAAATATTTATTTGAATTTTCCAAGAAATCTTGATAAATGTCTGAATTTCTAAAAATTCTTATGTCAGAGACTGAGCTTGAGTAGCCTGTAAAGCAATCAGTGAATATCATAGAACTGTCACAGATGCACTGAAGAGTAATACCATAGAAGTACTTTCGGTTTATATAAACTTCTGGATTCTGTATAGGTGCTTTGATTGGCACATATGTGCCATCGATAGCTCCTATTACTCCTTTAATATGTGCCATACGATAGAATTTATCCTCGTTTTTAGCAGCTCTATCTCCAGAAGGCCAAGTTATTAGCCGAGGGGCCAAGCCATTTATAGCTCTAATCACTCTGACAAAAGTAACGAAAAGGCTAGATTTTCCCATGTCAAAACGATTGCCAACCGATCTGAAATAAGTTAAAGAAATATTATTGATACAATATGAAAAGATATGTATACTTATTTTATAATTCAATTGATATATAAGCATCAAATAGAAATTATGAATACCTGTAGCTATCAGGAGTCGCCAACAGCCATAATACAGCGAGTAGTTATTTTTTCACATCTATCATTTGGCGTCCACTTATTCGAGCACTATGTAGTTCAGATGCAACGGTGTTGTACAACCATTCAAATGCTTGTATAGACATACGAAAATGACTTTGGAATTCCATATTTGTGCTATTTGCAATCGTATACTCAACAAACATTTTCACTCGATTAGGCTTATTTCTTTCTTTTCCAAGTCTTCTGTGCAAATTAGATAATTGCCTTTCAAAAACTTCGTTGTTTTCTTCGTCGTCAGAATCCTTATCATCATTAAATAAACATGAATATATTGTAACCACACCTAGTACCGATATGATAACAGGATCTACCTCGATATTATTCATCATGCCTTTCCGCCTTGTTTAATTAAGTTTTTGTCCTTTTATTCATGACACATGTGTTTTCAAAGTTCGTACATAGGCCGGTATTCACAGTCGGTTCTTATTACAAGACCGTACTTAGACAGTTTTAAATATAAGAACCGACTATGAATACCGGCCATAGAGTTGGATTTGATTGACGCGTGTCAAAAGATAGTTAAAGATAAACTGAGATAAACCTCAAGTGGTATTTTCGAAGCGACTGCGCATGCGGGACGTTTTTCGCCGCACTTTCTACTAGGGCGAAAATTTGACGCACGGGCGATTGCCAAAAGCTAATCTGAACGCTATTGGGCGATTCGTCCGAGCGAGTCGTCCAGTGAAACGGAACGACTTTGGGTGAAATATTGTCGCTCGGGCATTCATTCTGAACGCACCCCTGTCTTTAGAGATTCTGTTGTCTAAATTATACCAAGTGTGTGTTAAAACTGGAAAAGATCACAACAAAGTAAAATGCAATGCTACGTTAGGAACAATTTTTTATCTATGTTCGGACAATCATACACTGTCCGACACAGCATTAGAATTATATGCGCTCATTAATTGTGCGTTCTTAGGAAATGGCATGAAAATAAGTCTTGATTCTTCTATAATTCTTCTAATCTTTTATGCGATACAAATTACTTATAACTAAAGCTGTGTAGTATTAAAACTGATTCTCCATCTATGCGCTAGAGAATCTGGTTGCAATAAATAAGTATTCCTTGTTAGATGAATCTTACATTTATTTATGTTAGGTACGATAGTATGCTTGCCGAGCTCTAGAATTAGTTTTGGGTGACAACCAAACTTGATATTGCCACCTTCTTGGAAGATACATACTTTAAAATGCATCAGCGAAGGAATTCACTTTATTGAAATACATTGTTAGACAAATAATGTTTGTCTTTTCAGATTCACGTGTAATGCTTAACATACCAATGCTCATTATGGAGTTATATCGATTAGTGCCTTACAAAAAGAAGACCGTTATGTGCACTTCCATCTGTTCAATATACCTTATATTAAAGTACGTTAAATTGATTGATTCAAATGTTGGTACAAATATTATACAAATGGATCTAATAGTTACAAATATTGGACACCAATAATCTAACTTTAACAAGTAAAACAAAAATATATATGATGCGAAACAATAAATTTAATAACGAGGAATACCTAATGCTGAACTAAAATAATTTTATAGTTGAAGATGGAACAGGTGTGGTAGAAATTAATTACAAGTTAGAGCAATATACACCTCTTCAAACAACAAAAGGAGATTGATGAAAAGTACAGAGAACAAGCTAGAAATTGAAGAAAATGCTAATGAAATTGAAACAAATGCTAATGATGATTGGCCAAAGAAATTGCCTGAGACACATCCAGAACTTTCTTACATAGATAATGTTTGTCAACAGATCTGTAAGTGGCAATTATTCTTAATTATGTATATATCAATATATGTTAATAAAATGAAAATAACTTCCTAATAGATTCTAAAGAATAAATGGTGGTCAGCGACAATGATTTATTCAGTAAAGAAGGTTTGATTATGTGTACATCAATGGATATTGTATTTGTGTTACGTAAGGTTTCAAACAATACCACAAGAAATTGCAGCAGAATTTTTGGAGTGTTCAAGGTTGACAGTATATTCAATATCTGTGACACGCATATTTGAAAAAAACATACAATGAGAAATTATTTATGTGAATGAACAAAACTATTTGCTTTTTTTTCAAATATGCGTGCTACAGGTATTGAATATACTGTCAACCTTGTAAACTCCAAAATTTCTGCTGTAATTTCTTGTGGTATCACTTGAAACTTTATGTCAACACAGGGATATCCATTGATGTACACATAATCAAATTTATCTTCTTTACCGAATAAGAAATGATATACAAGGATAGGAAAAAATAATTTGTTGTAAAACATGATGTTAATTAACAAGAAATTACAGCAAAATTTTTGGAGTGTACAAGGTTGACAGTATATTCAATATCTGTAGCACGCATATTTGAAAAAAACACCATGAGAAATTATCTACGTGAATGAACAAAACTATTTGCCAAAGATATACGAGGAGGTAGGAAAAAATTATTTGTTGTAAAGCATAATGTTAGTTAACATTAAATAGTTTTGTTCATTCACATAGATAATTTCTCATTGTATGTTTTTTTCAAATATGCGTGCTACAGCTATTGAATATAGTGTCAACCTTCTTGTACACTCCAAAAATTCTGCTGTAATTTCTTGTGGTATCTTTGAAACCTTACATCAACACAGGGATATCCATTGATGTACACATAATCAAACTTTTCTTACTGAATAAATCATTATCGCTGACTACCATTTATTCTCTAGAATCTATTAGGAACAATTATTTTTATTTTGTAACATATATTGATATATACATAATTCAGAATAATTGCCACTTACAGATCTATTGCGAAGACAAACATTATTTATGTAAGAAAGTTCTGGATGTGTCTCAGGGAATTTCTTTGGTCAATCATCATTAGCATTTGTTTCACATTTTCTTCATTTTCTAGCTTGTTCTCTGTACTTCTCATCAATCTTCTTTTGTTGTTTCAATAGAGATGCATATTTCTCTAACTTGAAGTTAATTTCTACCACACCTGTTCCATCTTCAAATATAAAATTATTTTAGTTCAGCATTAAGTGTTCCTCGTTATTAAATTTATTGTTCCGCACCATATATATTTTTTATCTTACTTACTAAAAATAGATTATTGGCGTCCAATATTTGTAACTATTAGATCCATTTGTATAATATTTGTACCAATATTTGAACCAATCAATTTTACATATTTTAATATAAGGCATATTGAACAGATGGAAGTGCACATAACGGTCTTCTTTTTGTAAGGCACTAATCGATATAACTCCATAATGAGCAATGGTATGTTAAGCATCACACATGAATCTGAAGACAAACATCCTCTATCTAACAATGTATTTCAACAAAGTGAATTCTTTCACTGATGCATTTTAAAATATGCACGTAACTTTCAAGAAGGTGGCAATATCAATTTTGGTTGTCACCCAAAACTATTCTAGAGCTCGGCAAGCATTCCATCGTACCTAACATAAATAAATGTAAAGTACACCTAACAAGGAATACTTATTTAATGTAGACTTTCTCTAGCGCATGGATGGAGAATCAGTTCTAATATCAAACAGCTTTAGTTATAAGTAATTTGTATCACATAAAAGATTAGAAGAATTATATCAAGATTTACTTTCATGTTATTTCCTAAGAACGTACAATTAATGAGTGCATATAAGCCAAATCCCGTGTCGGAAAGTATATGATTGGCCGAACATAGATAAAAAATTGTTCTAAACGTAGCATTGCACTTTGTCGTGATCCTTTTCAGTTTTAACACACACTTGATATAATTTAGACAATAGAATGTCCAAATGCAGCAGTTCTCTCTCTTGGTACTGCCTAGAAAACATATCCATGTAGATAGAACATGTGCCACTAAGAGGAGAACACATATTCATGTCAAATGTAAAAAGCGTGAACAAAATTATGCCTGAAAAAGCGCTCATGCAGGTTCAACAATGCCCAAGCGCTTTTTATACAAATACCAAGATTCTTGTCGTCGGAAGCCATACAAACTATGTCAGATCTAAGATATAAGATCTAACTATGAATGTCAACCTTAGTAATAATATTAAGATATGCACTTAAAAATATCTTAGAATTAGTCATGTACATTTTCAATTAAAGTCCTAGATAAAACATAGATAAAATACTCACATTTTGCTCGAATTTCAGGAAACAAACGCGCTGATTGTGATATTTACAATTCAAGATAATTTATTAAACATGTCGGTTTCTTCTTCATTAGCCTCACAGTAATTTTCACCATTATCTGCTGAGAAATCACTGTTCATTGTCCAGGTTATCATCAACATCAAATCTATTTCTTAATTTTGTTTTTGCTAATTTCTACAAGCAAACTTAAAATATCAGGAACCAGTTGCACTGCATGCTTATAAAACTGGATGGCCTCATAAAACATTCTGCTCTTTTTGTGTTCGATGCTTTTGAGAAACAGATTCTTTGCCTCAAATATAAATAGTTTTATAGACAAGATACCACATGTGAATAGATATTAGATTAGATAAATATTAGACGAATAGACATTAAGTAAACAAAATATGTTTTCTATTGCTGAACTAACTACTTCTTTTCTTCTCTTTTTCTACCAAGTCTCAATTTGTTTCTTTTTAAGTTCCACAAACTGTACACTAGTTTAGCGATAAAAAGACAGATATTTTGGAAGATAGATATTATAGCGATGTGACGATCCGGAAAATCGTCACGACGTCAAAAACAATAGTAACAAAAAAACGCCGAACAACCGCACGCGGGATAACCGCAAGGTCAACAAACAGCCTCACTGTTTGTTATAATTTAGTATAAAAGGCCGTTACAAAACGATATGGGGAGATCGATCAGAAAGCTCCTCTCAGGCGCACGACCGATCAGCATTCGAAACTTCTAGAGTTCCTAGACATCCTTTCTTCAATACCGCTCAACCGACCGAAGTGGGTACGCGACGTCGGTTTCCTATCCGCACACCGCTCCGTCGACCGAAGTGGATACGCGACGTCGACATCCTTTCCTCGATACCGCTCAACCGATCGAAGTGGATACGCGACATCGGTTTCCTACCCGCACACCGCTCCGTCGACCGAAGTGGATACGCGACGTCGACATCCTTTCCTCGATACCGCTCAACCGATCGAAGTGGATACGCGACATCGGTTTCCTACCCGCACACCGCTCCGTCGACCGAAGTGGATACGCGACGTCGACATCCTTTCCTCGATACCGCTCAACCGATCGAAGTGGATACGCGACATCGGTTTCCTACCCGCACACCGCTCCGTCGACCGAAGTGGATACGCGACGTCGACATCCTTTCCTCGATACCGCTCAACCGATCGAAGTGGATACGCGACATCGGTTTCCTACCCGCACACCGCTCCGTCGACCGAAGTGGATACGCGACGTCGACATCCTTTCCTCGATACCGCTCAACCGATCGAAGTGGATACGCGACATCGGTTTCCTACCCGCACACCGCTCCGTCGACCGAAGTGGATACGCGACGTCGACATCCTTTCCTCGATACCGCTCAACCGATCGAAGTGGATACGCGACATCGGTTTCCTACCCGCACACCGCTCCGTCGACCGAAGTGGATACGCGACGTCGACATCCTTTCCTCGATACCGCTCAACCGATCGAAGTGGATACGCGACATCGGTTTCCTACCCGCACACCGCTCCGTCGACCGAAGTGGATACGCGACGTCGACATCCTTTCCTCGATACCGCTCAACCGACCGAAGTGGATACGAGACGTCGGTTTCCTATCCACACACCGCTCCGTCGACTGAAGTGGATACGCGACGTCGACATCCTCTCTCCGATACCGCGCTACGCCGCTAACATCTACGATTGCGAACGCATACAGGACGTAAGATAACAGTGACGACGAGCGCCTTTAAACCAGCCAGGAAAACCAGGATAGATAGACAGCTTAAAGCCGATGAGGCAACGAACTCTGAACGACGAACAATAGCGTATCAGGAAAACAATCCCGACCGCGTCCCGCCGGACGCTCGCGCGCCACGACGCTCGCAGCTGATCGCGAGACGACAACAACGGCTCCCGACGAGAGCAAAAACGCGACCACGCGCCAACGGCGTAACGTCGCCTGTAAATAATTGTACATAGCATTGAAATTAGAATATAGTTCCACATTATTATAACTTATACCACTGGTTTTCATTTCACAAACGAAACCCGGACCACACCGGCTAAGACTATCCCGCACGTAACGCAAGGCCGTTACAGCAATACAACTTTATTTACTAAGTAACACTACTCTGCTCTCGAAAACTACAAAAGATATCGATTTCGTGCAAAAGACACTGATTTCTCCTCATTTCACTCTATTGGAATTAGTAATTTATAATATTACGAAAAGTACGATTGCTTTAGATAAAGTGTGAAAGCGCGCGTACTTGTCGACGCACGTCGCGGTCTGGCTCTTACCAGACCAGCCACATGTGGAACTGAGTACGCGTAACCGAGTGCGGTGCAGCGCACTATAGTTACGCGTACTCGATCCCACATGTAGCATATCTGGCTATTACACGCCGCTGGTCTTTTGCTAACTCTCGGCAACTATAAAAGATATCGATTTGGTGCAAGCAGATCTAACTTCTTTACACTTTACTCTATTGGAATTAGTGGTTTATAATATTAAAGAAAACCGCTATTTTAGATAAAACGTGGAAGTGCGCGTACATCTCGATGTCGCGGTCATGTGCTTGAATGCGGCCAACATTTTTTGCTTTATTTCGGCATCTATAAGAGATATCGATTTCGCTTAAAAAGCACTGACTTCTCCTCGTTTTACTCTATTGCAATTAGTGGTTTATAATATTACGAAAAATGCCACTGCTTTAAATAAAGCATGAAAGCGCTCGTACGTGTCGACACACGTCGCGGTCTGGCTTTTACATGCCGCTAGCATTTGTTGCTAACTTTCGGCAACTACAAAATATATCGATTTGGTTCAAAAAGCATCGACTTCTCTTCACATTACTCTGTTGAAATTAGTGGTTTATAAAATTTTGAAAAACAACCACTGCTTTAGATAGAGCACTCGTACGTGCCGACGCACGTCGCGATCGAGTATTTTAAATCGCCAGCCTTTTTGCTTGTTTCTCGTCTCCACGGTTTATTTGACGCACCGGTATTAATTACATTATTATAAACATTTAATTCCAATAGAATAAACTGTAGAGCACATTAAAGCTTTTAGGACGAAGTCAATATCTTTCTTCGTTGCCGAAATTAAGCAACAAAGCTAGCGGCATGTAAAGGCTTGACCGCGACCTGCGTCGAAACATTCGCGTGTCTTCAAACTTTATCTCAAGCAGTAGTATTATTCGTAATATTATAAACTACTAATTCCAATAGGGCAAAGTATGGAGAAGTCAGCGCATTTCGAACGAAATCGATATCTATTGTAGTTGACAAAATTAAGTAACAAACGCCAGCGAATTGAAAGAGCTTGATCGCAACGTTTGTTTCAACGTCGCGGTGAAGCGTATGTCTGCCGCATACATTCTCTGCTTTCTTTCGGCAACTACAAAATATATCAATTTGATTCAAACAGATCTGACTTCTTTACATTTTACTCTATTGGAATTAGCGGTTTATAATATTACGAAAAACACCACTGCTTTAGATAAAGCGTACAAGCGCGCGTACATCTCGAAGTCACGGTCAAGTGCGGTCGTCAAAAAATCACTCACGTCTTCTCACTTTACTCTATTGAAATTAGCGGTTTATAATATTGCGTTTATAAATTAGTAGTTTATAATATTACGGAAAATACGACTGCGTTGCGTAAGACGTAAACGTGCGCGTACACGTCGATGCACGTCGCGGTCTTGCTCTTACATGCCGCTAGCATTTATTGCTCACTTTGGGCAACTACAAACGATATCAATTTGTTCCAAACATATCTAACTTCTTTACACTTTACTCTATTTACTCTATTGGAATTAGTGGTTTATAGTATTAAAGAAAACACCACTATTTTAGGTAGGGCGTGGAAGCGCGCGTACATCTCGATATCATGGTAATGTGCTTCAATGCGGCTAATATTTCTTGCTTTATTTCGGCAATTACAAGAGATATCGATTTCGCTTAAAAAGCACTGACTTCTTCTCGTTTTACTCTATTACAATTAGTGGTTTATAATATTACGAAAAATGTTATTGCTTTAGATAAAACATGAAAGCGCTCGTACGTGTCGACGTACGTCGCGGTCTGACTTTTGCATGCCGTTAGCATTTATTGCTAACTCTCGGAAACTACAAAATATATCGATTTGGTTCAAAAAGCATCGACTTCTCCTCACTTTACTCTAATGAAATTAGTGGTTTATAATTTTATGAAAAACAACCACTGCTTTAGTAAACTATGAAAGCGCTCGTACGTGTCGACGCACGTAGCGGTCGAGTGTTTATAAGTCGCCAGCTTTTTTTGCTTGTTTCTCGCTTCCACGCTTTACTTAACCCACCGGTATTAATTACACTGTTATAAACATTTAATTTCAATAGAATAAACTGTAGAAACATTAGTGCTTTTGGAACGAAATCGATATCTTTCTTCGTTGCCGAAATTAAGTAACAAATGCCTAGCGGCATGTAAGAGTCTGACCGCGACCTTCGTGGAAATGTTCGGACGTCTACGGGCTTTATTTCAAGCAACAGTATTTTTCGTAATATTATAAACACGTAATTCCAATAGAATAATGTGTCAAGAAATCAGCGTCGTTCGAACGACATCTATATCTTTTGCCGAAATTAAGCAATAGACGCTAGCGGTATGAAAGAATCTGAGCGCGACGTTCGTGTAGACGTTCGCGCGCTTTTCAGCTTTATCTCATGCAGTAGTATTTTTCGGTAAATATTCCGTATAAGGAACCCAGCTCCAATCACTTTGCTTTTGAAATATGTTATCAAGGACATCATCCTGAGTAACATTCAAGTGGTTTTAGTCGGGGGTCGTTGTTTGTTAAAAAGTTATTAACAAAAGAAGTTCTATAAAATGAATGTTATTTTTAGACACCGCATATACAAAAACATCAAATTTGTAAGCTAGGAAAATGCCTGCTACACACACACACACACACTGCTTGGCCACATGTGCGCTATAAAATAGCACCA
>NW_022639823.1:55435-64150 GCF_010583005.1 Odontomachus brunneus | reverse complement strand
GCACCCACCGCACGAGCATACAGGTATATTGTTCATCTTATTTCAAAAATTAAAGCACGTATTACCATATTTTAAGAATTAAAGTATTTAAGAATTTATTCACTCATTTAGTTATTTAGTGGATACATCTCTGCCATAATTTCGAAAAATTTATCGATTCGATCGGAATAAGTATAAAGTCGTTTAAACAAAAATTCTGCTATATAATAATTATAATAATATTCTTTAATCCCATAACGAGGTATTGCTCCTCGCATGTCACGCCACAAACGTTCAATATTTTGCGTGTGTACTCCTGTTACTGGATCTACGAAATTTTCTGAATGATTGACTGTAAAATGATCAAAACCTTCTTTCTTTAAATTTGAGTATCCGCGCCAGCAATCGGTATAAATGGTAGTTCCTGGCGCAATTCGACAACGTATAATATCTAAAAGTGTGGTCTCTGAACGATCAGGTACTGGTACAATAAATACGTGTTTAGTTTCACGTTCAAATCCTCCAAATACCCATTGTCCTCGAACAATTCTTCCACAATTATATTTCCGTTTTCCAATTTTCGCTTCATCAACTTCTACTATATGTCCAGGACCACCAATTTTAGTATTATTTTTCATAAACCACATAGACAACAACTAGTAATAAGAGACAAAAATATAAAAGATAGAAAAATCATAATTATATTAATATCTTGAAAAAATATAATTGTTACCTCACGACAATAATTCTTCCAGTCAACTACACTTTCAGAACTCATTTGTAGTTCTTGCTCCAGAAAAGACTGACATGGTTGTTTCATTATTATAAAGTAGCCGATAAAACGGCAAGCCTTTTGCAATCCTAATTTAAAATGTGCAAACCAAGTTCCATGTAACATAGATAATTTAAAATTACATGTTACTCTTTGTCTTTTTTTGTGCGTTACTTTATAATGTTTATTTGTACAGTGAAACATCAAATTATGGTTTGCAGTTTGCTGTTGCACAACGTTTTTACACTTTGGACATTTGATTTGACATAAAATTACTTTTTTATCACACAAATAAGTTAATAAATTATCTAAATTATGCGTTAAATAAAAGAACTTGTACAGAAACATGTTGCTTCGCCAAGAGTACTAGAAAGACTAATGTAAACACTAACAATGGTAAGCACGATAAACACGGTCGTATTGAAAGATAAATATTGGCATTCATGTAACAAGTAAAGAGAATTAAATTCCTCATATACACGATGTCTAATTTCAATGTATATTGTGTCCAAAAATAACATTCATTTTATAGAACTTCTTTTGTTAATAACTTTTTAACAAACAACGATCCCCGACTAAAACCACTTGAAGGTTACTCAGAATGATGTCCTTGATAACATATTTCAAAAGCAAAGTGATTGGAGCTGGGTCCCTTATACGGAGTATTTACCACGATATCTTTTGAAGCTGCCGAAATAAAGCAAAAAATGTTGGTGGCATACAAACACTTAACCGCGGCATCGAAACAAACGTCCATTCTCTTTCATACTGCTGGCGTCTATTGCATCTACTGCATAATTTCAGCAACTACAAAAGATATCGATTTCGTTTGAAAGGCGCTGACTTCTTGACAGTTTACTCTATCGGAATTACTGGTGTATAATATTACAAAAAACACCACTGATATATGTAAAGCGTGGAAGCGCACGTACATCTCGACGTCGCGGCCGAGTCAAGTGCTTGTATGCCGCCAACATTTTTTGCTTTCATTCGGAAAGTACGAAAGATATTAATTTCGTTCAAAAAGCACTGACTTCTCTTCACTTTACTCTATTACCATTAGTTGTTTATAATATTACGAAAAACACTACTGTTACAAACTGCTTTAGATAAAGAATTATAGCGCGCGTACGTCCGTGACGCACGTCACGGTGCAGTGCTTATAAGCCGCCAGCTTTTTTTGCTTGTTTCTCGTCCTCACGGTTTATTTGACGCACTGGTATTAATTACACTATTATAAACATTTAATTTCAATAGAATAAACTAGAGCACATTAATACTTTTGGGACGAAGTCAATATCTTTCTTCGTTGCCGATATTAAGCAACGGCATCTAAAGGCTTGACCGCGACCTGCGTCGAAACGTTCGCGCGTCTTCAAACATTATCTCAAGCAGTAGTATTATTCGTAATATTATAAACTACTAATTCCAATAGGGCACAGTATGGAGAAGTCAGCGCATTTCGAACGAAATCGATATCTATTGTAGTTGACAAAATTAAGTAACAAACGCCAGCGAATTGAAAGAGCTTGATAGCAACGTTCGTTTCGACGTCGCGGTGAAGTGTATGTCTGCCGCATACATTCTCTGCTTTCTTTCGGCAACTACAAAATATATCAATTTGATTCAAACAGATCTGACTGCTTTACATTTTACTCTATTGGAATTAGCGGTTTATAATATTACGAAAAACACCACTGCTTTAGATAAAGCGTACAAGCGCGCGTACATCTCGAAGTCGCGGTCAAGTGCGGTCGTCAAAAATCACTCACGTCTTCTCACTTTACTCTATTGAAATTAGCCATTTATAATATTGCGTTTATGAATTAGTAGTTTATAATATTACGGAAAATACGACTGCGTTGCGTAAGACGTAAACGTGTGCGTACACGTCGACGCACGTCGCGGTCTTGCTCTTACATGCCGCTAGCATTTATTGCTCACTCTGGGCAACTACAAACGATATCAATTTGTTTCAAACATATTTAATTTCTTTACACTTTACTCTATTTACTCTATTGGAATTAGTGGTTTATAGTATTAAAGAAAACATCACTATTTTAGGTAAGGCGTGGAAGCGCGCGTACATCTCGATGTCATGGTAATAAGCTTCAATGCGGCCAACATTTTTTGCTTTATTTCGGCAATTACAAGAGATATCGATTTTGCTTAAAAAACACTGACTTCTCCACGTTTTACTCTATTGCAATTAATGGTTTATAATATTACGAAAAATGCCATTGCTTTAGATAAAACATGAAAGCGCTCGTACGTGTCGACGCACGTCGCGGTCTGGCTTTTGCATGCCACTAGCATTTATTGCTAACTCTCGGCAACTACAAAATATATACTACTATAAACAAAATATATACAACTATAAAATATATCGATTTGGTTCAAAAAGCATCGACTTCTCCTTACTTTATTCTGTTGAAATTAGTGGTTTATAATTTTATGAAAAACAACCACTGCTTTAGGTAAACCATGAAAGCGCTCGTACGTGTCGACGCACATAGCGGCCGAGTGTTTATAAGTCGCTAGCTTTTTTTGCTTGTTTCTCGCTTCCACGCTTTACTTAACCCACCGGTATTAAGTACACTGTTATGAACATTTAATTCCAATAGAATAAACTGTAGGAACTGTAGGAACTGTTAGTGCTTTTGAAACGAAGTCGATATCTTCGTTGCCGAAATTAAGCAACAAATTCTAGCGGCATGTAGAAGTCTTACTGCGACCTTCGTCGAAATGTTCGAGCGTCTTCGAGCTTTATCTCAAGCAGTAAATTTTTCGTAATATTATTAACCAGTAATTCCAGTAGAATAATATGTCAAGAAGAAGTCAGCACCTTTCGAACGAAACCGATATCTTTTGTAGTTGCCGAAATTAAGCAATAAACGCTAGCGGTATGAAAGAGCCTGAGTGCGTCGTTCGTCTAGACTTTCGCGCACCTTTAAGTTTTATCTCATGCAGTAGTATTTTCGTAAAATTATAAATTTTTGGGTGTACACCAAAAATTTATAATTGAACTTAGTGCGGTCTGTTTTCAAAAGATGGCTCTAGGTGCTATAAATGGCTGACGGCGACAGCTGATTTTTGCTGTATCGTAAAGTGTCAACATCTGTCAACCAAATATTACAAGCTTTACAAGCTTTATCAAAGGCTTTACAAGCCTTTGAGTTTTGCACAACAAGTTTAATTTTTACTGCGTTGAAAATGTCGAGTTTCGTTCCAAATAAGCACCATTTGCGGGAAGTTTTGATTTTCTGTTTCAATTGGAAGAAAAGTGCAGCTGAAGCGCATCGAATGCTTGTGGAAGTTTATGGTGAATCTGCACCGTCGGATAAATTTTGCAGAAAATTGTTTCGACGATTTCAAAGTGGTGATTTTAGTGTTGAAGACAAAAAGCGTTCGGGTCAACCGAAAAAGTTTGAAGATGAAGAATTAGAAACATTACTCGATCAAGATTCGTGTCAAACGCAAAAAGAGCTCGCAAGAACATTGGAAGTTACTCAACAAGCTATTTCGAAACGACTCAAAGCCGCGGGATACATCCAAAAGCAAGGAAATTGGGTCCCATACGAATTGAAACCGAGAGATATCGAACGACGATTTTGCATGTCCGAAATGTTGCTTGAACAGTACAAAAAGAAGTTTTTTCTGCATCGAATCATTACCGGGGACATAAAATGGATTCACTACGACAACCCGAAACGCAAAAAATCGTATGTAAAGCCCGGCCAACCGGGAACATCAAAAAAATTCGGCTGAAGCCGAATATCCATGATGCCAAGGTAATGCTCTGTATTTGGTGGGATCAGAAGGGTGTGATCCACTATGAGCTGCTAAAACCTGGTCAAACCATCACGGGAGACTTCTACAGGCGACAATTGATCCGTTTAAAGCGAGCTATAGCCGAAAAACGTCCAGAATATGCGACCAGACACGAGTCCATAATCTTTCACCATGACAACGCTCGGCCTCATGTTGCTGTTCCGGTTAAAAACTATTTGGAAAATAGCGGATGGGAAGTTCTGGCTCACCCGCCTTATAGCCCAGACCTTGCCCCTTCCGACTACCATTTGTTTCGATCGATGCAGAACGCTTTGACTGGAATACACTTCGCTTCAGAACAGGGTATCAAAAATTGGCTCGATTCATTCTTAGCTTCAAAAGATGAACGCTTCTTCCGCGACGGAATCCATAAATTGCCAGAAAGATGGGAAAAAGTAGTGGCTAGCGATGGACAATACTTTCAATAATATATTAATTCATTTTATCATTCAAATAAATGCGTTTTTCAAGCAAAAAAACGGACCGAATTAAATTGTACACCCAATATTTACATAAATAAATTACACTTTGACATCTGCGGCACAAAGACGACAACAATATAAAATACAATATATCTTACATGCTAAATAAACAAGATATAAAATTGTATATATATAAATATAAAAATATACGGTTCGCAATCTTACTTACTGTTGAGCAAATAATATAAATATCATTTTATGATTATCGCTGTATAATCAATATTAACTTATTCAGTCTTTTAGTGTCATCGTATCAGAAAATTCTGATAAACGCAAACAGCTTTACTTACGTTAATACTTTTACATAGAGTACCTCCGCGAAATACGAACCGTTTAATTATTCAATATATTAATATTCAGTCGTCATTTTAATACTATAATTAATCACAGGTAAGTAACTAAAATACTTATTATATCTTTGATTACAGATCACATCGTCGAACACGGACTAGATTCGTCTAACTAAATATAATACATGACGTGCTATCTGTATATAAAACAAATCTGAAAATAAATGCAATAAAATGTAAATAAACTAAATAATGCATTTCTCTAATTTAACGACTGTTTAACTTATTTCTATACTGCACACGCTGATCCGTCACATCATACAAGGTCGATGCTGCCTTTATACATGCTAAGTTTACTACTTTTATGGCTGTTTCGACATTGCAGGATGCATCGGGTCCACGCTGCTTCGCTCGCGTATCCGCCGGAGTGAGATTATCTCTCAGCGCCTTTCTGTAACATACTAACTGAAAATGAACATTTCCTTGATTCGGTAACGCTTTTGAATGCGTCTACCGAATACGCGCTATCTCGCACCTCCAGTTAGGATTAACTAAAACTAACTTATATCCTATGTTTCACTTATATACTAATTTGAGCGACTGCGCTTACGGTGCTAGTTTCCAGTCACCTGAGATGCTATCGGCTTTCAGGTCTTGCCTCACCGGTTTTGACGGTGTCGCTCGCGTCAAATCGAGTGCGTGTTCGCCTGGAACTACCTGGTTAGGTTGAGCTAGGGTTATAGGTTTGCCGAGTTTTTTTTTTCGGTGAAGTTGTAGAGTTTTGAATGAAGGTTGAGAATATAGGGGTGCAGTTTCAAAATAATGTAAAATATAAAAGTTGTGGGAATACGAAGTTTTATATTTTCAATTGCATATATCTCGTAAACGGTAAGAGATACAGGGTTGTGCTATAGGATCAAATGTGTATACCTTGAGGAGTGCTACAAGTTTGCTTATGGAGACCAACCCTGTATCTCTCATGTGAAAGTCAGAAAAGGGTGTCTGAATGTTTAAGGTCAAATATCTTGGAAACGTGTGGTTCGTTTGGAAAGTATCATAAGGCTTTTTTGTAGAGCTTGAGCTTGTAGAGATCTACAAAAAAATCTAATACTTCATTCCAAACGGACCAGTAGTTTTTGAGAAAAATGAGATTGAATTATTTTTGAAATTTTGGTCCGTTTTCGAGAGAATGAGTGGTAAGAGTAAATCTTGAGTAATATGTTTACATCAATGGTACTCGTTGAGAGAAGCATTCTGGAAGAGCGACTTATTTTTTTTTTTTTTACAATTTTTCAAAGTGTTATATCTCGTAAACGGGCGGTTTGTTAGGAAAGTGTTATAAAAGTTTTTTGTAGAGCTTGATGAGATCTACAAAAAAGTCTAATACTTTATTTCAAATGGACCGGTAGTTTTTGAGAAAAAATGAAGAAATAAAGTATTTATTTTCTGAGTTGTGTGAGTTGTAAAAATAGACCTAAAATGAGGGTGACGAAAAAATTTGAACTGTCCGCAATACTAAATATGAGAAAAAATGTGGTGGACAGAAGGGACAAGGGGGGGTCCAGGGGGCGGAGCCTGTATGTGTATATGTAAACGTGACATTTTATGTATAAATAAATGTATATATTGTATAAAAATAACAAAATAATAAAATAAATATAACAATAAAAATAAATAAATATATAAATATATATATAAAAAGTTAATAAATAAATAAATATGTGTAAAAATAAATAAATAAATAAATAAAAATAGACACAAGTAAAAATGTGAGCAAAATATACAAAATATATATACAAAAATTAAGGTCTACATTGCATGGATTTCGCGAATAAGTCTTGGACCATTTGCACCTTCAGGGCATGCTGTTTGAGGAAGGTCGCATCCGCTACTCCTGCGGCTATCTCGGCAGTTCTCATGCGCATGCCTTCCGCAGATTTTCTTTTAAATAGATCTGGCCGATCTTGCCGATCTGGCCGCAGGCGCTGCCACACGTCCATTTCGACAGACTTCTCAAGACAGGCGCATGTGAGGAGAACCATTTCTCGCTCTTCCACGTTTTGCGGTCTCTTCTCTACATCCAATACACCCATTCGTCTTGGATGTTGATGCGATACGAATGGGTGTATTGGATGTTGCATACCGCTCGGACCAGGGATAGCCGGCTCTTGGGCCTCCGTTCGGCGCCTGATCTTCAGGGGTATCTTCAGTACCACCTCGTGCACTATCCTTGGCAAGGATTTCGAGAGTGCTGCTGGCGGCGCAGGTGGCGTCCTAAGTTTGGCAATTTCATCCCTCGAAATCCTTGCCAAGATGACTCGTGGCTGCAACGATGTTGTTGCACGAGGTGGTGCTTCGCAAACCCTGAAGGCACTCCCTCTTCTTTTTTGGGTGCCACCCATGGGGTGGCACCCCTCGGGCGTTTCTTGGGGAACTGCATCATTTGCAGAGCGTTCCCTGCCCTCCGTTGAGACCTGGTCAGTATGGTTTGCTCTCCTGACATGATGCGCCTGTCTTCAGAAGTCTCTTTTTCTTGCTTCTGCAAATTATGCCTGGCAGCGCCTGCGACAGCATCTGTTCGGCGTGGCTGACGCGAGGCGGGAAGAGGAGGAGCGGATGTTAAGGCTTTTTTTACAAATCGCCCTTTCGCGTCACGCTCTCGATATATTGTTCCTTTCTTCTTTTCCATCTCTTCCCTCACCTCGCTCACCGGACGCTCGTCTATGAACAATTGCTCGGACTGCTCGGTCGGTTCGTCCACTGTTCCGCGCGACCTAGCCCTCCGAATTAGTCTGTTGACCGATTCGACGGTGTGCACTGTCCCATCGGGAAGAGTGCGGCGCATTTCACCTCTCGGTACCATTAATGCCCAAGCCGCCGTGTCTTTTACTTTGCGCATGACGGACTTGGGCATTATTTGTACCTTTTCTTCTATGAAATGCGCGCACTCCTCCACGATATTGAGTCGCTCGTTTACTGGCAGCGTTGCCAAAAGAACCTTCATTATGGGAGTTCCAGGTCGCATGATGGCTTTGAGTACCGACCTGGAACTCATGGTGTTTTTGACGCGTAGCCGCGATTGTTCCTGTCTCGCGGCTACGCGTCTCAAGACGTACGACAGCGTAAATATTAGGACCTTAACTTAGTTTCCGCCCAAAAAATACTGAGAAAAAGCATTTATTGTAAAAAATTTATTTAAATTATTTCAATGAAAGTATTTTCCATCACTTTCTACAACTTTTTGCCATCTTTCTGGCAACTGGGCGATACCATCTCGATAAAACGATGTTTGTTTCGAAGCAATCCATTCGTCCACCCATTCTCGCACTTCTTCAACATTTCGGAAGCGTGTACCACTCAA
>NW_022639823.1:52335-55081 GCF_010583005.1 Odontomachus brunneus | reverse complement strand
TCACAAAGCAAAAGAAATTGTTGTTTAGGAAAATAATTGTGTATGCTGACTGAATGTTATCGAGAAATGTCGAAATTAATCACAAACTACCTGTTTCGTTAGTAATGACTACTAGAACTGTTTGCATTGCCATCTAACATTTGCGGGCGGAAACTAAGTTAAGGTCCTAATATATCGGTCACGTGTTCTCGGACTTGGTCCGTAATTATCGCCCACGACTCCTCCTCCGGCATGTCGGACAATTGCTTGTATGTGTATATGCCTAGCACAACGAAAATATATACGGCAGGTTGTACGGGTAACCTGTCGCCCAATATTAATCGTACCTCCCAAACGCACCTAGCGGCACGCACAATGTTTGCCGGCAACCTTTTGGCGTAGAGTGGATACCCAAAAGTGTCGGCGCCGTCGATCAAGGGTCGCACTTGTATCAACCCTTGATCGACGGACGCCAGTTCTGTGCCGCCAGCAAACATGTGCGTGCACACATCGTAATTCAATCCAGCCGCCCTTCCGTGCACGAAATAAGTGACACGGAAGGTCGCCCTGATTACCTGCCGGATGAAGTCCGTCGCGAGGAGAGGACAGGTTTGGATGTACTCCATACCTTCCTCGGATATGAGGAAGGTAAGAAAATTGATGTCGTCCTTCACCTGTTTATCAAAATACCTCTGCCACCCGGTAAACCGGTGGATGAGGCCTCCTCTGAGAAGCCTCACCGTTATATAGCATTTATCGTTACCTAGTAGTAAATTGTTTCTTTCTATGACTCTGGACAAGGGGCATACGTTGCGATCCCTGTCCAGGGTCAACACCTTTTCGAGGCGCAAAGTATTGTTGCGCCTCGTGTGGCACATGGCGTACCGCACAAGGGACACGATACGTTGTCGCTCCACTCGTCCCAAGTTCCTGACCACCTGAGACATACGTAACAGGGTGCATAGCCCGAGGTAGGTGGAGTCCTCAGGCCGCGCTATTTTGGCCGCCGAGTTGTACGCCTGCACGTATGTCACCAGGGGTCTTTCGCTGAGGGACGAGTGGCGACAAAAGTAACCGAAATTTGGCTTGAACGCTATGCGGTAGCGTTCCAGCCGTCCTCGGAGGCACTTGCTTTCAAAAATGGTCGACAACGCACTCCCGTCATTGCTCGTGCCGTCGAGCTTGACGAGGAGTGCGTCGTCGTCCATGCACCGGACGTCGTCGCCGCGGTGCACTTGGACCACGTCCACGTGGTCGTGGTCCATCAGGCCTATTGTGCTAATAATTTGCACGGCTGTGTCGCGTGGAGCGCGCATGCTGTGCTTGCATGCGTAAAAACGCACAACGCGCATTCCGCATTCTTTGAAGATGCTCACGTCCTCCAGGGCGTCTGCGACATGGTTACAAAAGAGCTGCCATTCGTCAGACGGTATGGTGAATGTTTCCTCGGGGCTGTAAAGCTGGTACGGCAGCCCCGTACGCGCGGTCACCGTGGTTACTGGCATTCGCCGAGCAGCCCGTACGAATATTGTTGTGAAAAATGCGCGACGGCCAATGTGCTGTCCTCTTCCTGGCTCGACGCGCGAGGACAATTGGCAAATACGCCCATGCGCGGGTTTATTTGAAATAGGACGAATATGTCGCAGTGCGCGCTTTTCGTCCCGACAAACTCGTACCATACGGCGTTTTTCTCGATCCTGTCCGAGCGAGCTGTAAACGCCGTTGCGCACATCTTGTCTCGCTTGCGTCTTTTGTTCAGGTATGCCGTCAATTTGGTGTTGCAGCATACTGAGACCGCGTGCATCGGCGGGGCTATGCTTACTCCCGCCGTATTGGCGAACGGGGAGAGGTTCCGTGCGCATTATATGCATTTTCCGCATCTTTGAAGAGCCGTAGCGGCTAAACGGCTTGTCGTAGAGCTACCGGACCTTGACCTATCGTCTCCGGTGATCTTAAGGGTCTGATGCTCAATAGTGAAGGGTTAACTTTGACGCTTAATTGCGGCTAAACGGTTGACCGTAGAGAGCTGGGACCTTTTGCGTTGAACTCAGGAGGGTTTTGCCGTAATTTTGGCGACCAATAAGGGTAGGGCCCTTCGTGCCCTTTTTTGCGTTTTTTCGCGGAACCGGCCCTGGAGGGTTTCCTTAGTTCGATGGGCGTCTTCGCGGCGAGCTGAGGCCCTTCGTTTGGCTACGATAGGGCCACAAAAGGAACGTTTTATAATAAATTTGCGTTAATGCGAGTATTGCGTTATGTGTGCTGTTGCATGCGGACTTGCGAGTCAGAAATTGACATTGTTTTGTGTGAAGGGCCCGAAGGGCTAACTTTAGACGTTTATAGGTGCCAAACTATTGTGCGTATGGACTTCGGACCTTTTGTGGTGCGTTCAGAAGTTCTGATTGTACTGATTTGTGGTGTTAAAGGGCTCTTCTACCTTCAGCCCTTTTGGCGCCCTTTTTCAGAAGAACCTTGTAACGGGGTCATTTCTCTCGCCTCGTTCTTTTCCTTCGGTTTTATCGCTTGGGTAAGCTCGCCGGCGTCCAGGATCGTAATAGGAGAGAGAGATGGCAGTAATGTACTCGATTTTCCTAACTTACAACAAGAGTTTATTACTTTAGTGTACAGTGAGTAGCGTGTATACTGCGCCGAGGCGCGTGCGATCGGTTTTGCCGGTGCAAGCCGGAAGGGTGGGCGGTGGCGATGGCGGCAGGCCGCGGTCCGGGCTCTGGGCCGCGACGTTCCTTGGGTTGACTTCCACCAGGCGCGT
>NW_022639823.1:51590-52325 GCF_010583005.1 Odontomachus brunneus | reverse complement strand
CCCGGCACGTCGTCGTCTGGAACCGGTGTGCCTCGAGAGGCTGAGTTCGCGGTGTCACGCTCCCGTGCTGGTCTCCTAGGAGACCGGCGGTGAACTTCTCTCGATGGTTCCGCGAGCCCCCCTTTTATAGAGGCGGCCGCGGAAATTTAACTGCGAGTGCTGCCTCAATTTCGCGTTCGCGCCGCGTAGCGGCGAACGGGAAGACTACCGGCCTCCCGGCGTGCTAGTGGTCTAACGGGTGTCGGGCAGCGAAATTAAGTACAGCGGGGAGAACGTAACATAAATATATTTTCAACTTCGACAACGGTCGAGAACAAAAAGGAAATAGACTAGAATAATTGATTAGGATATAACTATGATAGGTTTACTTAAAACTAGGAACAAGGTGGGAACGCCTCGTTACAACCTGAATTTTGGTTGGGAGAGTTATATGACTCTTCTTTGACTTTGTTGTATGTGTGCTTCTGCCCTCTGTGCCTGCGATTTGCGCCTGTTTTTGTTCGCTGTTATTTAGCCGTACATCTGACTTTTTGTGACATTATGGACTGCGTTATTGTGCGCCAGCTGCTCTAGAGACACATGTTGGACTTTTCGGCCATGTGGGCTCTGCGATGGGGCTAGCTGTCACTTGCGGCTTGTGCCGAGCGTGATCTACGGGTCTGGGGGCATCTGGGCCTTGTGTCTTTTGGTGAAGTGTTGACCCTTGTGACCTTAGGTTGGGTTCTATGCGGTAGC
>NW_022639823.1:45198-50182 GCF_010583005.1 Odontomachus brunneus | reverse complement strand
AAAAGACGAAGGCTAAGACCAAAGCCAGGAGGAAACTGATTGCTTCCAAGCACGAGAGAAAGAGGAAGAAGACGGAGAAAGTGGCCACTACTGAACCTAGAGCGGATACCGAGGAGGTCATGACTGTTACCGGCATGATAGAGTCTGGGTGGCTGGACATGGCGTCTGCGCCTGCTGCATCTTTGGCGGTGGCGGGTTTGGATCTCATTGAGGAGGTGGACATGCTCCGCAGTAAGTCTGCTAACATCAGCGGTAAGGTTAGCGGCCGCATGAAGATGCAGTTGGGCAAGTTGAGAGAAATGGGACAGGCTCTTGCAACCAAGGCCGAGGCCTCGGGGACCCGGCTTATCTCCGAATGCGGGTTTCGGAGCTCACCTCCCAGTTGTCCAATTTACGTAAGGATAACACACGGATGAAGGCAGACCTGGAGGAATCCTTGAGAAAGATCAGAGACTTGGAGGGTCGAATGGATCCTCAGGTCCAGAGGAGCAAGGAGCGACTGCATAGTGGAGCGACGCCTGTTGTGGGGTTGACGGGGGCGGCTTGTGCGGATTCGGCTGTACCTTTGGCCCATTCTCAGCCTGCGGAGATGAGTCGCTCTGCGCAACGATCTCGCCGGGGGAGCAAACGTGAGGCCCTGCCTGTTTCCGGAGAGTCTTTACCGGTGCGAAGGCCTCCCTTGCGCGGAGTTTCCGCAGTTATTTCTGAGTCCTCTCCGAGAGCTGACTCTGTATCAGAGAGGTCCAAGCGGGAGGTGGAGCTTTCCCGCCAGATTGCGGAACTTGTGAAGGCCCGTAAGGATCTGCGACGTGCGGGTAAGATGGAGGATGCAGGCGCTGTTGATCCGTTGGTTGGTCATTTGCAACCCTTCTGAGGATTCTAGAAAGCCTTGTGACGTGGCGATTTCGCCGGCCGATTAGCCGGGAGACGAGGAGAGCTGTGCTCGCGCCCCCTTCTTCCGCGAGAAGGGCGGCTGCGAAGAATTGGTCTCGCACGCAAAAGCGTGCGAGATCGTGTTATTATAATTTTTTGTTATTTTCGTTTGTTTAATTGTGTGCTCGGGCCGCGACGAGAACGACGAAGTGCAGCGATCGGAGCGAGGCGACGGCGGACCTGCAGCGGACGACAAGCCAAGCGGGGCAGGATCCACCCCTCGCTATCACAAGCGATGTGACCCCGACTAGCTTGCCGCGGGGCGCCAGAAAGGGCTAACGTTAAGGACCAGATCCCGGGGGACGCCCTGGGATACCTCAAGCTTCCGGCAGCCATCTGAGCGCCCACGCCAGTTAGAGCTGACGTCAGGCGCAGGATTCCGCTGACACGGAATCAGAGGATTTGGCGGTGTCGCGTGGGCCCTGTAAGGCGCCCACGCTAGAGCCGTGCGTTCCCGCAGGACCAATGGGACCTAGCGGCGATCGGCGGCTGATACCGCGAGCTAAGGAGCCTCGCGCTCGTGGAAAGACTCGACACTGTGCGAACAGCGAGCGACGCGAGAGCTGTGACAATCCTGCGAGCGAGCGAACGACCAGCAGGTGAGCGAACGACACCGCAAGCGAGCGGACGAGCCGTAGAACGAGCGAGATATCGGACAAGGAACGAGGGGCGAGCCCAGCGAGGGATTTTTGGTGAGCTGTCTTCTGCCTGTCGTTCAGTCCGAGCGCCGAAAGACCGAGATGGTTGCCGTCGCTTCACGACGGCAGCCGGAAGGGTTCGTCTCCATCCTTGACGAACCGTCCAACCTCGCGAGGGAATAGCCGTCTTTACCGCGCTGCCTGCTGCCGCTTCACCGTGTCGCGACCGCACAGTACGGCGAGCGATTGCGTAAAAATTATGATGACTCGCGATCATTCGTAGAAAGTGCGGGTCTCCGTGAATGGCGAGAAATACGCGGTTCGCGACGAGACAATTAGGGCCGGGATGCACCCGGCTGGCGCCCAATGCAATAATTAGCGTTGTTATGTAGGACAAAACATGATGAAACGCTAAAAGACGTTTCAGCCAAAATGCATGTATTGCATAAACGAACATTGCGAAATACGGCAAATAAATCAAAAGTGCACGCGCTGCAGAAACATCACGTTACACTTTTGAACTGTTAGGTAATTAGGTCGGTAACCTAATTCCCTAATTTCATGAATGATATATAAAGAGTTGGACCACCTACTCGAGAGAGAGAGATACTGACCAGTATAGAGGCGTACGTTACATATCTCAAGTGAGAGACCGCTGACTCGGGAGTAATACGAGTGTTTCGCATTATAATAACATTAACTTACTCGGTAAAGGATAAGTTAAAACGTATCTATGTGAAGTGTAATAGAACGTGATCGGAAACTGTAAGAAGACAAGTTCAATAATACATTTTTATTATAAAAACTCCTCAAGATTATAAGTTTCCCCTACTATCCTAACCGTTTGCACGTCGGCACCGGAATCCCAATTACCGGTTGTGCTTATCATAATTGAGGGCACAACAGCGTGTAACGAGAGAATTTCGCGAGCCTTGTGCCGTTCGAACTCCGCGAAGCAGAAGGATCCTCGACTACGGATCCGGCTTCCAAATGATTTCGCGACTACGCGACTCGGATCCCGCATAGCGTCTTTGTAGTATCATTCTTTGTTGTTTTTTTTTGTTAAATATAGCGTAATGTTAAACGATATGTGTGTTTATTCGTGATTCCTCCGACTCTGTCGCCTGTTCCTCTCGTGTCGTGCGAAGGAAGGTCGCGCGTCGACACAAGAACCCCGCCGCTCTACCGAGTTAGATTTTTTTTTTAGAGCTGCCGGCAAGCTCGGCCGTCGCCGCAACGGCGGAGACGAAGTTTTGGCCGTATTCTCGCGTATAACTAACGGAGAAGCGGTCACAGCCTATAGTGACTGAGAATGTTCGGTTTACTAAGAACATTCGGCTTGTTCCTCATGGGCTGGATTCGGAGGGGACTGTGCTGGGTCGTATGGTTACAGATGCTCCGCCCGGTAATTCGGCTGTTGGTGACACGTCGGGGGCCGACTTGCCCTGCGTGGTGCCATGGGATGGTTGTCAGGATTGGCAGGGGGGTCATGGTTGGGAGATCTGGTAGGTCTCGGAGGAGAAGGCTGCGTAGTGTTTAGGTGCCAATTGGTGAATCTGCTCCGCAGCAGCGTGTGCAACGACTTTCTGTTGCAACTCAGATGGGCGCGTCGGCTGTAGAGTCCCGCGCCCAACACAAGGAACGGTTGTTCAGCAAGAGGAGTGATTCCTATGCTGGAGTACTTGCGAGCCGTTCGGTAGGTGAGGTGGCTGATCCGCCCATGCGTGGTCAGAGACCGACGGTTCGTAAGATGAGGAGGATTCCGAGAACTGCAGCGGTGAATATCAGGTCTGTCGGCGATGGTCGCTTGTATGCCGTTCTCTTGAGGAAGGCCCGCGAGCGTATACAATTGGATGGTTTGGGAATTGAGGCTACTCGAATACGTCGGGCAGCTAACGGCACCATGCTGATTGAGGTCTCGGGTGCTGACTGAGCAGAGAAGGCGGACTCGCTCGCCGCAAAATTGGAGGAGGTCCTTCGTGTAGATGCCATTGTCTCTAGATCTGTGGTTAAGGGAGAGCTCCGATTGTGGGGTCTGGATGATTCGGTGTACGTAGACGAGGTTGCCTGCACCCTATCTGAAATTGGAGGTTGCCGGCTGAATGAAGTTAAGACAGGACCTATTAGGAGCATGGCCAATAGACTTGGGTCCATTTGGGTCCAGTGTCCGCTCACTGCGGCGGTCAAGGTGGCTGCGTCTGGGAGGTTACGCATTGGGTGGAGGACTGCGAGGGTTGAGCTTCTCCGTGTCCGCCCTCGGCAGTGCTTTAAATGTTGGCAATTTGGGCACATGCGTCACGTCTGTAAGTCTGAGGTTGATAGGACTGGCGCATGCTTTCGCTGTAGTGATGCCGGACATTCTGCGCGAAACTGCACTGCTAGTCCTCACTGCGTGGTTTGTGCCTCTGGAGGGAAATCCGCTGACCATCGTATGGGTACTGCAGCGTGTGGAGCTATTGGTGGTAAGGACGTAATGGCAGTGCCGAGCTGGAGGACTGGTGTCAACCCAGCACCTGATCATGGCATTTAAGGTTATCCAACTGAACGTAAATCGGAGTTGGCCTGCCTTCGATCTTATGGTCCAGCATATGGATGAGGGCGCCTCTGTGATCGGGATTGTGTCGGAACCTCCTAGACGACGCCAGGATGTGTGCGATTGGTTCGCCAGCGGTAGCGGTCTGGCAGCCATTATTGTTCGGAACCCGGTTGTACCCCTGAGTTGCACTTTGATTAGGCGAGGACGTGACATCGTCGCGGTCAGATTCGGTGATCTTGTGGTCTCATGTTACGTCTCACCTAACTCCACTAGAAATCGATACCTTGAGTTCTTAGATGAACTCGGGGATGTGGTGGGCGAAGTTGGTGGCAGGAGCACCTTAATCGGTGGTGATTTTAATGCACGTTCAGCATCTTGGGACCCGGTAGCTACTAATTGGAGGGGCACTCTTGTCGAGGAGTGGGCGGCCGAAAAAGACCTTCGCCTTATTAACGTGGATGTAACGCCTACCTGCATTAACCCGCGTGTATCGTCTGTTGTTGATCTTACGTGGACGACCGCCGATCTCTTGAAGCGTTTGGTGGACTGGTCGATCAACGCTGATATGAAGTCACTATCCGATCATTCCATAATTACATATGACGTGGTTGGTCTATGTTCTGGACCCTTCGAAACATGCTCCGTTGATCCGCATCCGCGTTGGAATTACCACCGCATGGATGTGAGGGCGCTTTCCAACGTCTTGGAGTGGGACGATGTTGCGGGTCCTGCCGAAGACGATTCTATGTCTGCGGAGTCTTTCGCTTGCTGGTTTGACCGTGTCTTGAGGAGGGCTTGTGATTTTGCGGCTCCTAGGGCTGGGAGACCTGTCCGGAGAAATTGTGCCTACTGGTGGTTCCCCGATATCGCCGAACTC
>NW_022639823.1:42918-44888 GCF_010583005.1 Odontomachus brunneus | reverse complement strand
ATAAAGCGACGAGGGTGGCTAAAGTTTTGGGACGGCTCATGCCCAATCTTCGGGGACCTAGCGAGGGAAAGAGAAGACTGTACGCGACAGTGGTTTTGTCGGTCATGCTCTACGGGGCGCCGGTATGGTATGATGCCATGAGATCGACCACCTCGTTGGCTCGTAGAGGTCAGGCGCCTATTTTTAGGGTACAGCGGTTCGTGGCCATTAGAGTTATAGCCGCGTACAGATCGGTGTCTCTTGAGGCCGCAACCTTATTGGCACGAATGCCCCCGTTCTACCTGCTTGCGGCCTATTATAATAGGACATACGCGAGAGTTAGGGAGCTTAAATCGCTCGGTATGTGGACACAAGAAGAGGAGGATGAAATCAAGGAAGGAGAAAGACTTCTTCTCTTTCGGCAGTGGGAGACTCACCTCCGACAGAGAGGGTTATCTGGCGCACGAACTAGGGAAGCTATTGTCCCTAATTTTTGGTCGTGGACTGATCGGCGAAGAAAGAGGGGTGTGAACTTCCTTATGACCCAAATTCTCACAGGTCGCGGCTGCTTTCGCGATTACCTGCACCGTATCGGTAGGGACGAAACGAACGTGTATGCGCACTGTAACATCGGAACAGACAGTGCTCAACATACATTGAAAGAATGTAGTGCGTGGTCCCAAGAGAGATTGGATCTTAAGACGGTGGTTGGGCAGGACTTATCCCTTCCTGCCTTAGTGCGTACCATGTTATCATCGGATGAGGGATGGACTGCTGCCTTGGGATACGCGAGTGCAGTTATGAGCAGGAAGGAAGCTGCAGAGAGGGAGAGACAGAGCAACCCTCGGGTTAGCGAGATACCTCCTGCATCTCCACGTAGGGATGACTCCCCTCCTTACTGAATCGTTTTCTTCTAGGAGAGAGAGTTGCCCAAATATTTGGGTTATGGAGTTGCACTGAGCGCGACACACATGTATGTTACGTGTGTTGTTGTTGCCATTCTGCGGCACACATGGTACGTTGCCTACCTGTTGGCAATGTGCCTGTTGCTAGTAGGAGGGCTTTACGCTCCCCCTTGACTAGTCGGCCGTCGTGGAAGAGTGTTCTTTATGGGCTGGGAAACCCAACTCTGAAGCGATATTCGATATCTGGATTAGGGCGGCGGGGAGAAGTGGTGTGGCTCCCTGCCGCTAATTAATGAGGTATTGCGCTTTATTTGCGTGTGCCGGGGGCATCCTGAATGACATGCGTCAGCGGTTCTCGGGATGTCCCTGGGTTACGGCTTAGGTAGGACACTCGAGGAGGTTTTAGCCGGTGTGAGTCCGGCATAACCCCGGCCTCATCCCAGTAAGGTTTGGTTTGGGTTGGGTTGGTTAGGTTAGGTTGTAGCCGGACCAATTACCTTTGTGAAGATTGCAGGCTTGTCCGTGCACGGTCGGCCGGATTAGAGAAGAGAATACGGTCGCCACCCGTCCTATTCGTGGAAAAGACGCCTCACGAGTTTCTTGCTGGGTCCTGCGGGCGGACGGGAACCGGGAGAACAGAAGATAATCACCACTTTGAGCGTTCAATATCCTTGTTTTATTGTTGTGCGGTCGTCGTCAACGTTGTCGTATTTATTCCGATTTTCGCGTTTCGGCGCGGAGTGCGACTTCACCCTTTGGCGATCTAGAGTCGACTACTCTTAGATCCTCGCGCCCTCCGCGGTTCGATGCGGAGGCGCCGCAATCCGCCACTTACAACACATGACATAACTGGAAACGTGCCCTCATCTAGTAACTCCCCAAAGTCACTAGACAGTGGTGACAACGACTCGAGTACAGATTTTGCGTACACGACTAACTTACAAGCATACAGCGCTCATTTAACAATTACATATTCATATGTATATATATGTAACGGCCTTGCGTTACGTGCGGGATAGCCTTAGCCGGTGTGGTCCGGGTTTCGTGTGTGAAATGAAAACCAGTGGTACAGGTGACAATAATGTG
>NW_022639823.1:40777-42908 GCF_010583005.1 Odontomachus brunneus | reverse complement strand
TGTAACGGCCTTGCGTTACGTGCGGGATAGTCTTAGCCGGTGTGGTCCGGGTTTCGTGTGTGAAATGAAAACCAGTGGTACAGGTGACAATAATGTGGAACTATATTCTAGTTTCGAAGCTATTTACAATTATTTACAGGCGACGTTACGCCGTTGGCGCGTGGTCGCGTTTTTGCTCTCGTCGGGAGCCGTTGTTGTCGTCTCGCGATCAGCTGCGAGCGTCGAGGCGCGCGAGCGTCAGGCGGGACGCGGTCGGAATTGTTTCCGGATACACTATTGTTCGTCGTTCGGAGTTCGTTGCCTCATCGGCTTTAATCTGTTTATCTATCCTGGTCTTTCCTTGCTGGTTTAAAGGCGCTCGTTGTCGCCGTTATCTTACGCCTGGTATGCGTTCGCGATCGTAGGTGTTAGCGGCGTAGCGTGAGGAGGAAAAGGATGCCGACGTCGCGTATCCACTTCGGTCGACGGAGCGAGGTACAGATAGGAAACCGACGTCGCGTATCCACTTCGGTCGGTAGAGCGGTATCGGAGAAAGGATGTCGACGTCGCGTATCCACTTCGGTCGACAGAGCGGTGTATGGATAGGAAACCAACGTCGCGTATCCACTTCGGTCGGTAGAGCGGTGTCGGAGAAAGGATGTCGACGTCGCGTATCCACTTTGGTCGACAGAGCGGTGTATGGATAGAAAACCGACGTCGCGTATCCACTTCGGTCGGTAGAGCGGTATCGGAGCAAGGATGTCGACGTCGCGTTTCCACTTCGGTCGACTACGGGATGTATAGGATCTCTAGGAGTTTTGAGTTCTGCTCGGTCGTGCGCCTGAGAAGAGCCTTCTGATCAATCTCTCTCGATATCAATTTTCTGTCGGCTTTTATACTAAATTATAACAAACAGTTCGACTGTTTGTTGACCTTGCGGTTATTCCGTGCGCGGTTGTTCGGCGTTTTCTTGTTAGTAATTGTTTCGGATGTCGTGACGCTTTCCGGATCGTCACATCCCCCCCCCCCCTTTGTAGTGCCTGTCCCGGGCACTTATAACTAAACATCTTGCAACTTATCACTAAAATTAATCTACTTATTTCTACTCGTAGTCTACCCTTCACCAATTATGTGTTATTTTATGTCCTAACTTATCAATCTTACTTTAACCTAATCCTACTCTTAATCCTAATCCGGTATTTTTTCTTCGCGGTACGGCTTTCTGTTTTTATTTAGCCCGGTATGCTATTTTCAGCTCTCCTGTCTTTGTAAATTTAAATTTCCATAGCTCACCGTCGATGTACCGCCTATATTTGTGTGCCTTGTGTGCTGTGTAGTACGGCACGTCGATTGCTCTGCCCTCGGTAATCGGTATTCTGTACGCCTTTGTTGATTGTTACGGTTCGCGGGTTGTTAATAATGACTTTTTGGTTTACCCGCTTGTTCGTCAGAATTCTTATTGCTGGTTTTGTCCGTGGTTGGCCTGGTTGTGTCCGTATGTTGTTGTCTGGTGTCGTTGGTGTTTGGGCGGCTTGTGTTTGCGTGGCTATTGGTGTTGTAGATGGTACATGCGATATGCCCCATGTAAGTGACCTGACATGAGGTCGGTGTCTCCTTACTAGTTGTTGCTCCAGATTCATGAGTGCCCTCAGTTTTTCTTCTGCTTTTCTAGCTGTCGGCGGTGCCTTGGTGCACGCTATGGCTGGCTTTCGCGGCGGTTTGTCTGATGGTGGTTTCTTCCCTGGTGGGAGTTCTCTTGGCGTTGTTTGCCTTCCCTTTGTTTCCTGTTGCTTGCTCGCGCTTTCTGTCAGTGAGTCCCATAGCGCCAGGGCCTCTGTTTCGTTCCAAGTTGTCAGTAGGTTTTCTATTGTTTCGTCTATGCTCATTTTCGACTGTTTTCCCGGTCTGTAATTTTGTCCCTCTTATATAGTGATTGTCTTGATGTTTGTTTTGCGGTTTGTTGTCGGGCTCTCTTTGTATTTTTGTCCGTAGTGTGTCAGGCCAGAACCGACTTGGATAGTGTTCCCGATTATCGGGTAATGTTTTTTTTTACGGCTGCCAGCCTTCGAGCCAATTTTTCAATTCTTGGTTGAACTTCATTTTGCTTTCTTTCTTTGGTACTGTTGATTTACTAGCTCTCTTTCTAGTGTCC
>NW_022639823.1:40331-40767 GCF_010583005.1 Odontomachus brunneus | reverse complement strand
TGATTTGCTGGCTCTCTTTCTAGTGTCTTGACTAAGCTTGGCTTGCTCTTTTAATATTCTAATTCCCTCCTTCGATCTCTTCGATTATTTGATTGGAGGGGATTAATTTTTGTTTGTTGTCTAATCGCTGTTGTCAGGTTTGAGGTCATGTATATGTATGTGTTTGTACCATTTTTTGTTCTCGTCGATTAGATCTACAATTACTGTTGAGATAATTCTCTTCACTGTTAGCGGTCCCACGTACTTTGGTGCTAGTTTTGAGTTGATAACTTTCTCTTTATTGGATAATGTATGCGCCCGTTTCCATACGATATCCCCGATATGCGGTTTCCAGGCCCTTCTCCTCAGATTGTAGGATTTTTCTTGCTTTTGGAACGCCCGTGCCATATGAACTTTTACTAATTCATATGCGTCCTTCAATTGTTCGTGAATATTT
>NW_022639823.1:39720-40321 GCF_010583005.1 Odontomachus brunneus | reverse complement strand
TAATTCATATGCGTCCTTCAATTGTTCGTGGATATTTGTTGATGTCGTACCAGGCCTTTGTTTGCGTTCTAATTCGCAAGGTCCCGCGAGCTCTCTACCGTTATTCAAGAATGCCGGCGTATATCCTGTGCCTTCGTTTTGCGCTGTATTAAAGGCAAATTTTATTTGGCTTAAATTCTCATCCCAGCTTCTATGGTCTTCTCCCACGTATTGGGAGATTATTGTTTTTATCGTACGATTTGCTCTTTCTACGGGGTTGCATTGGGGAGTCCACACCGGCGTCCACCGGTGTTGTATTCCTAGTTCCTTGGTTATTTTTTTCATGTTTCCTGATTTGAACTGCGTTCCGTTGTCTGATATTATAATATCCGGACATCCGTGTCGGTAGATAATCTCTTCTAGGAAGGCTTGTGCTACTGCGCTAGCTGTTGCTTGACGTAGCGGTTTTATCTCGATCAATTTTGAGAATCGGTCCTGCATTGTGAGGATCTATGTGTATCCCTTTTTGGATCTTGGTAGCGGTCCTATAAGGTCCAGCGAGACTTGTTCCCATGGTCTTTGTACAGCCGTGGCGTGCAGCTTTGCTGGTAGCTGCATTTGT
>NW_022639823.1:38567-39710 GCF_010583005.1 Odontomachus brunneus | reverse complement strand
TGCGCTAGCTGTTGCTTGACGTAGCGGCTTTATTTCGATCCATTTTGAGAATCTGTCCTGCATAGTGAGGATCCATGTGTATCCCTTTTTGGATCTTGGTAGCGGTCCTATAAGGTCCAGTGAGACCTGTTCCCATGGTTTTTGTACAGCCGTGGCGTGCAGCTTTCCCGGTGGCTGCATTTGAGATGCCTTGTGGGCCATGCAATTTTTACATCTTTTTACATATTGGCTGATGTCTCTAAACATTCCTGGCCAATAGTAAAGGCGAGCTACTCGGCATATTGTTTTCGCGATCCCGAGATGACCCGCTGCTGGGTCGTCGTGGTATGTCCGCAGTATTTCCGGTCGTTGCTCGTGCGGTATGCATCTTTTTCATTGCTCCTGGCTTGATAGCTCTTTGAAATCGAGACTGTGGAGGATATGTCTGTATAAGTTGCCGTCCCTTATTTGGTAGTCCGGTAATAGCTGAGGTTGCTCTGCAACTTGGTTTTCTTTTTGTTTGTACCATTGGCACTTCGTGTCTGCTCGTAATGCGGCGATTACAGGTTGTCTGGATAGTGCGTCGGCTACTATATTCATGCTTCCTTTTCGGTAGCGTATTTCGAATGTGTATTGTAACTAAAACTTCTACCTGCCTAATCGTCCTGATGGCGACTCTAGCTTTTCTAGCCATCGTAGTGATTGGTGGTCGGTTAATACGGTGAATTTGTATCCTTCTATATAACAGCGCATTTTCCTAATTCCCCATACTACTGCCGGGCATTCTAGTTCTGTTGCGCTGTAATTTTTTTCGGCATTATTGAGCGTCCGACTTGCGTATGCTATCACGCGCTCTCCTCCCTCGAGTACCTGCGTGAGTACCGCTCCTAGTCCGTGCGTGCTGGCGTCTGTTTGTAGGGTAAATTCTTGGTTAAAGTCCGGGCAGGCTAATATTGGTGCGGTAATTAATGTCTGTTTTAGTGTCTGGAACGCTTTATCTTCCTCGTCTCCGCATTCCCATCTTTCTTGTTTTCGTGTTAGATTTGTCAGTGGTATCGCTATTTTTGAAAACCCCGCGATGCAGCATCGGTACCATGATGCCATGCCCAGGAACTGGCGTATTTGGCGGACGGTTGTCGGCGTTGGCCATTTGGCTACTGCATT
>NW_022639823.1:36718-38207 GCF_010583005.1 Odontomachus brunneus | reverse complement strand
TTGTCCAATGTTGCCGTTATTTGCGGTAAAGGGTATGCGTCCGTCTCGGTTACTTCGTTAACCTTTCTGAAATCGATGCAGAAACGATGCATTCCATCCTTCTTTTTTACTAAAACAATCGGTGAGCCCCATGGACTATGCGATGGTTCGATTATTCCTTCTTCTTCCATTTCGTTAACTTCTCTATCGATAATACTCTGCATTGCTGGGTTCCTCGGCCTGTACCGTTGTTTAATCGGTTCTATTCCCGGTTTAACCCTGATTTTGTGCTGTATTAGTTTTGTCGTACCGTGGATGCTTTCGAATTTCTTGAATTCGTTCTGTAGGAATCGTTCCAATTGTTGTGTCTCCCTGTTTGTACGCGGTTGCATACCCTCTGATATTATGCATGTTCTCCTCTGGTCCTTGTAACGGCCTTTCTGCCTTATTTCCCTCCGTGGCGGTAATGTTATTCGGAGTTTTGCCCATAAGTCTACTCCAATGAGCATGGGGCTTTCAAGGTTTGGTATAACGTCAAACGTGTGCCAGTATCTTCTGTCCTCTATCGTAACTGGTACCTTTACCTTTCCTTGAATTTTTATACTCGTGCCATTCGCCAGCCGTATTGCTTTGTTTCTTTTCTGTGTCGGATGTTGCCACTTGTTTGCCAACATCGCAGTTCTTTGGTTTATGCATGAGATCTCGGATCCTGAGTCGATTAATGCATTAAGCGGTGTTTTGTATATTTTGATTCTTATGTGCGGGCGCGGTGTGTATTTTATGTGCGGTGTCCTTGGGACCGAGAGTCGCCCTACTGCTCCTCGGTCCTCGCGGCGTTTCCCGGTCGTGGATGGCAGTCTTTTGTTAAAACTCTATCTCTTCCGCATTGGGAGCAAAATTTCTTCGCCGGTTGTCTGCAAAATCGTCTTGTATGCCCCCTTTGTTTGCAGCGCCAGCAGCAATCTGCGGCATTGTATATTGCTGCCGTTATTGCCGTTTGCGGTGATGTGTGTGCGTTTGTGCGCATACTTTTCCTTTGACGCTGAATATCCTCTATTTCTGCTGCTTGGGCCCCTAGTTCTCCTAATGTGTGTATATTCTCCCGCCTAATGTGCAGCTTTAAGTCTGGCGACATGTTTTCGTATGTCTGCTCTATCTGATCTCTTCTTGAAAATCTGCCCGCTCTTCTCATGAGCGTCGCCAGTTCTGTGGCGTAATGCCTAAAAGGTTCGTTTGCTTGTTGCAGTCGTTTCTGTACTTCTATTTTTAACTGGTTCTTGTATCTATATGGAAAATAATGTTCCCGAAACGCGTTCGTGAAATCATTCCACTCTTTCCACGCTTTCTTGTTGTTTCTGTACCAATGCAAGGTACTTCCGCGCAGTAATTCCGGCAAGCCTTGCAACATTTGTTCGTCGGTGTATTTGTAACTACTTTGTAGTTCTTTAATTCGCTCTAGGAAAGAAATTGGATCTTTTCCGTCGAATTGACATCCCCATTTACGCATTTG
>NW_022639823.1:35819-36667 GCF_010583005.1 Odontomachus brunneus | reverse complement strand
TTTCTATATGATGCTTCTGTCTCCTGGCTCGTCCCTTCTTCTTCCGTTCTATTTGTGAACCGTTGCGGATTATCGGAGACATATTTACTTAGTCTGTTTCTTAATTCATCTAAGGTGCCTTCCGTGGGCAGTCCTAGCTCTGCCATTTTTTGAATTATCTGGTCTTTTGCCAGTGTATAGATCCACTGCTTCATCATTTTTCTTTATCTGTTCGGGCGCCAATTTGTAACCGCCTTGCGTTATGTGCGGGATAGTCTTAGCCGGTGTGGTCCGGGTTTCGTGTGTGAAATGAAAACCAGTGGTATAGGTGATAATAATTTGGAACTATATTCTAATCTCAAAGCTATTTACAATTATTTACAGGCGACGTTACGCCGTTGGTGCGTGGTCGCGTTTTTGCTCTCGTCGGGAGCCGTTGTTGTCGTCTCGCGATCAGCTGCGAGCGTCGAGGCGCGCGAGCGGCCGGCGGGACGCGGTCGGAATTGTTTCCGGATACACTATTGTTCGTCGTTCGGATTTCGTTGCCTCATCGGCTTTAATCTGTTTATTTATCCTGGTCTTTCCTTGCTGGTTTAAAGGCGCTCGTTGTCGCCGTTATCTTACGCCCTGTATGCGTTCGCGATCGTAGGTGTTAGCGGCGTAGCGTGAGGAGGAAAAGGATGCCGACGTCGCGTATCCACTTCGGTCGACGGAGCGAGGTACAGATAGGAAGCCGACGTCGCGTATCCACTTCGGTCAGTAGAGCGGTATCGGGGCAAGAAGGTCGACGTCGCGCATCCACTTCGGTCGACAGAGCGGTGTATGGAAACCGACGTCGCGTATCCACTTCGGTCGGTAGAGCGGTATCG
>NW_022639823.1:35491-35619 GCF_010583005.1 Odontomachus brunneus | reverse complement strand
GTATCCACTTCGGTCGACGGGATGTCTAGGATCTTTAGGAGTTTTGAGTTCTGGTCGGTCGTGCGCCTGAGAAGGGCCTTCCGATCAATCTCTCTCGATATCAATTTTCTGTCGGCTTTTATACTAAA
>NW_022639823.1:32549-34965 GCF_010583005.1 Odontomachus brunneus | reverse complement strand
AATTCAGCGGCCCAAAATTTCACTGTCGTAAATGATGGTGCAGAGTCCCCATACACAGAATCCAACTCATCTTTGATTTGCGTAGGCGTATTGCCTTTCAAAAACAAATATTTAATGACAGCTCGATACTCGATTTTGTCCATTTTCACAAAAACACTCACATCAACTTACTCAAACGACTGTTACATAACAACTGCGAGTCCAAAATGGCTGAAACTTCGGTGAGTAACTGTCAACAGATGAACAACGAAATTCACTAGCTTTTATTTACAAGTGCTGCTATCTTCACGTTGAGGTCGGAAACTTTTCAGACCACCCTCGTATATCTCTCTCATGCATTATTATAAATATGTAAATATATTTCATACTTATAGCTAATCTTGTAAATACTTTTATGAAACTAAAATTTACCTCTATAATTAATGATTTCTTATTTATGTTACAGGTATACGACAGCAGTTCGGAATCTTTAACATACACCGAATACCTTGCGGATCACAACCGGTAAGTCTAATTAGGCAAGTACTCTCAAAATAAATATCCGCTTCCCTAGGATATCATCATACCGACCTAGACTTTTTAAATAACTAAAATAATCGCTATCGTAAATATATATTAAATAATTAATCTCTTGAGCGTACCAATTACGCGAACACAATATTATTGATCACAGATTGACATTATTGTAAACTATCTTAAGTCTTTGGCAGCGACACATGTGACTCTCTTTACAGGCACATTACCTTCTTGTAACTTAAATTCCGTATTTCGTTAATCACAGACTATCTGTTATTTTGTACTTTTCAATGAAGAGATCACAATCTAGTTAAATACGTAAATTACATAGGGGCTAACTAATTCTTCGTTATATGATTAATGTCGCTCTTCGACTCACGCTATTACGCTTACTTACTATGTTATACATTGTTGTACAAGCCCGACGAGTCTCAGATCGAGGATTGTCAGTCTTTATTCCATGTTGTGTGTACCTTACACGACACCTCTCTCTCGGTCTGTACCCCTCGGCTTCGCACCTTTGTTCTCGCGATTTGTCATCCCCGCGCTCCGGCTGGTACCGATATAGCTTTGTAAACTACCCGGTCTGGTAGCCGATCTCTCAGTTTTCATTATTGGAAACGCCTTTCTGCCATTCGATCTCGCTCGTGCATTCAAAGGATCTAACAGCGTTTCGTATTAATCGGGCTATGTATGCTACCCCGCGATATCGTCCAATTCGCAATTATTCGCCTCAACTCGCGACTTCACACTCTATAGTTGTTCGATCTCGATATTATGCGCGCCGGCAGTCCTTCCGCCTTATACGTACTTTTCGCTTACTGAGATGATCGTTTGAGTATCGGCTCTCCTTCAGACCTACGCTTCTCGAGTGCGTACAGCTCGAGCAAGACCTTATCGCTATTTGTCCTACCTTACTTATTCTACGTTATGTACTATTTACAATGGGCGATCGCTCCATTGAAGTTACCCAATTACTCGATCGTCGCGCTCCGTCCGGGTGTACTTCTTTGGCAGGTATCAGTCATCCTTCCTGTCCGGGAGGTCGGCCAAAACTCCCGCCGTGTCCTCCAGTCCGGTCGGCCGCTGGTTAGGACGGCTCTCACCCGCCGTCGGCCGTTCGTCTGGCTGCCACTTGCTGTTGTTGTTCGGTGGTTCGGTTGTAACCGGACCCTTGTCCGTCCGCTTATTTGATTGCAGGTTCCACATTATTTTACCGCGTGATATATCTATTTGCTCGATTCGGCCTTGTATTTAATTTACGGTCGCCACCCGTCCGATGAATCTTTCTCGACTATACGGCTCGCGGAGGCGCGATTTCCTGCGGAAGGACGGGATTCCGTTGCGAGGAAAAAAGGCACTCACCACTTCGGCACAGAAGTCGATATATTTTCCCAGATTTTTCAGCTCGGAGGATCCGCTCGTCGCCGCACGTCCGTCTTTTTCGACGACACTTCCACCACTGGCCAAAAAGCCTCAATAAAGAAAACCTCCCTCGGGACATCGCTTCCCCGACACTAGCGCCATCGGGAAACCAAGTCCCTAGAAATCCCCATGTTACCGTCGTCCGGCGGCCGAGCGTATCCCCACATAATACACAAATATCAGCCTTATCGTTACAATATTTAATAACTTAAAATGTCTGTGCACGCTCGAGAACACATAGTATTATTATAGAATAATAATAAAAATATATACAGGGTGAGTCATTTTAGTCTATGGATCCGAATATCTTCCAAATTACGGTATCTACAAAAAAATGGTTTAGATAAAAGTTGACCAGGACAGAGGGGGTCATTCAATTGTACCATTGGTTTTGACCTTGAGGTCAATTTTGAAGGTTACTTCAAGGTCACGATGGTTTTTTCTAATGGGACACCCTATTTTTGACTGCGGATTT